>NW_028237576.1:0-16422 GCF_017979445.1 Akebia trifoliata | reverse complement strand
ATATATCTATGAGCAAGCACTGAATTAATTCGAATTTGATGTCCAGAATTTTTTGATAATATCCAAAATTTCGAATACAAATTCAAATTGGATTTGGATTTTCAAGCGTCCATTGACTGACCTACTATTAATACAAACAAAGTCATTAAAAAACATTATTTTTTTATGAGGGAAGTAATGGTGTGTGTTCTGTTTTGTTCTTGTTTTGATTATCTTTCTTTCTCTTGTTATGTCCTATGTTAATGAAAAGAAAATATAATGAGATAGTGAGGTTTGGGTATTATCTTTGATTTGGAAAAGAGCCTTTTTTTTTACCCTCATTTAACTTCCAAAGAATTTGGTGTTGTATGCTTTTTGTCCAAATTAAACTTATTGTCCAATGTTACCTGTATTATAACAACATTTCTTAGAATTTTAAACTTGTAGTTTTATTGTAGAAGGAAATTTCTTTCCTTGCTGTGTCCTTGTTATTGTGCTGTAAAGTCAGTGTTACCAATCAGAAAAATAATTTATTTAGTTTTGTGGACAAATGGTAAGGTTCGACTTTCTTGTTAAAGCTTTATTTCTAATGTCATCTACTCGTGCATTGCTTTGATCTTTTAAGGAGAAATGGCCTTCTGGTTGGCACTATAGATTAAATGGATCCAATATTGATGGTTACAAGTAATGTTTAATTGTAGCTTATTTTATATAGTGGATGACTTAGGGGTCAAATGATGCATATTGGGGACCTAATGAAGTCAGGGTACCATGGCGTATCCATATTTAGTGTTTTAAACACATAGTGTCACCCCATGCTATGCTTTAGCTCCGCGTGTTAGGGAATTACTTGGCCTATGCATACCAAACAACCTGTAGTGAAGAACACCGTCGAGCTCATCTTCTTGTCCTATATCAAATCCAACTGCCGGGGAGCATGTAGTGGGTGACTCCTCTCTATTTCCACCCCTTCCTTCTGGCACATAGCGACTCTTGCCATTTATCAAGACTTTCTTTGTTTTGTGTGAGAAGCTGCAAACGAACCATTCCATCGTGCTACAAGATCATGTATATGTTACTGCAAGAGAAGTCAAAGAATCTACTGACAGTTCGTCAGAATCATTAGTTATATATGGGGGGATTGTCCAGGGGCGACATGATGTTGCTGCCATGACATTTGCAAGGTTTGCTGGAGAAATCACTTTCTATGATGTTGAAAAAACCAAGGCTTATCGATTTTGACAACAAAAGAGCATATTTCTGCTCAAGAATCAGGCAACAACATGAGCAACTTTCTACACAAGTGTCTATCTCACCAACACCTCTTTCAATGCCAAAGTTGCTATCTCACCAAGTGTCTACACTTGCATTTGAGTGTTGGAAGCCATTGCTCACCCAATGCCTATGCTCCCATCTTAGTCCCTTGCGTTCTCACCCAACATCTAAGGATTAACATATATGCATCAGCAATTAGCAGGTAGAATCCTTACCAAACACATTCATAAAGTTATTCCACGCATTGAGAAATATATCTTTTCAAAAATCTTGTTTATGCCAAGTACATTACATGGAAAGATTGTACTTAAAATTTCCGATTGAACTTGGTGGTTGTGAAGCCAAGTGAAAATTTATTGTTTGTTCTTTACATACTATTTTTCACTGTAGGATTCTTGCAAATCGACAGTCTGTGGCAAGATCAAAGGAAAGGAAGATCTGTTACACCAGTGAATTAGAAAGGAAGGTGCAGACACTTCAGATAGAGACAACCACCCTCTCGGCACAGGTCACAAAGCTACAGGTACGAACTCTCAAGTGGCTCATTTTATTTCTACCTGTTAGTAGGAGACACTAAAAAAATGTCCCAAGGTTGTGTTATCCTGTAGAAACCTAAGTTGAAATTAATGTGTGCCATTTTTTTGTTTTTGTTTTTGCTTATTGATGAGAATAGTTTTGTGGGTCATGTTGTGATGGTTCCTCTATGGTACAATTTGTGTTAAATCACTCATGCTTGGGTGATATCTAGAAAAAATAGTCTATAAAATCTTTCTGTTAATTTGTGTTAATTTGTAATTTTATTTTAGGGGTATTTCTGTAGTTCAATTTGTGGAGGCCCTAATTTGAGGGAGGTATCTCAAAAAAATAGTATGTAAAATCTTTCTTAATGCCATCAACCCAAAATAGCATTAATAAATAGAGAACTTGGTAGGTTGAGTTGATTAACTACTTAGAAAGCAATATATTATCAGAACAACCCAAGACCTTTTTATGGGAGGAAAAGATGGCAGAAGGGCTTCAACAAACAAATGTCTAATGTGGGTTGAGTTAAAAAATAAAAGAATAAGCCTGAATATATAGTATAGGAGCTACTTCTACATAGAGAGATTCAATAGAAATTGGATCTTATTATAGGGAATGGATGGGTATCATGTTACCTTGTACTCCACTGACATTAGATATGTCAATGAAATGGAAGCAGCATATGAATCTTCAAGCTGCCCAACCAATAGTAATTTTGATCGTGGAAGAATAATCACAAAAAGTAGATCCTCAGCATCCCTAACAATAGAATGTACGATTGTGGAAGACTTGGACTAAGCTTCAAATGAAGACGAAGACGATTTGGAATGCTGCCACCAAAGATTTACTATATGATCAACGGTTGTGATCAACATTTACTACATTCCAACCAAAGAGACAATTACTTCAATACAACTAGCAAAAAAAAAACATGAAACAACACCACCAACACAGGTAAAGACCAACTAAATAACTTCAATAGAACTTCTACATTTACTTTATCTGATGTAAACTTCTACCATACCACATAGCACACACCACACAAGTATATTAGATTAAGAGGCAATACCCAAATAATGCAAAATGAAAGAACCCAACAACGCATGCCAATTAGATCTAGAAAGGAGTACTTGGTGAACAGTGAACTTAGCAGTGAGTTGACTGATAAGCAAAGTTTCACACATTGCTGATATGGATGTGTACAGAACCATAAATACTTTTCATTGAAATATGAGGTGAGAAGCATCTATGGTTCTGTGCGAAACAATATCAATTTCAATGTTACTCCAGCACGACTCTAATTTCAATACTTGTTACTCCAGCATAATGTCTTATTTTCTAAAACAAAAATAGAGAATTTCTAAGCACATCAACTTTTCTTACAATGCCCAAAGTATCAAATTTAATTGGGTGGTTAGGTTCGGTGCAACCATCCTTCTCTCTCTCTCTTTGTTTTTTTTTTTTGCTACGTAGATTACTTGACTGGGAATGCCTCCTGGAAGCTTCTGTTTCAATTTCCTATATAGATTTGGTGATGCTTTTTTTCTGTATGGGTTTCAAATGTAACTTTTTTATATTCAACTATTCTCTATCCACTCTGCTTCGAATTTTTCATAAATAAACTATATACTTATCAAACATATTGGTGTGTGGGGTTAGGAGTGTTAGGGAGCTAATTTGGTTTTAGGAGAGGCATAGGACTGATTGCAATATGTCTCATTTATAGCTACGGTAAAAAAATTAATTAGCGACGGTCACTTCCGTCACTATATGTCTCATTTATATCTATAGTGACAGTAATGCAATCAATTAGCGGCAGTTGTTTACCGTCACTATACGTCTCATTTAGATCTATAGCGATGGTAATACAATCCATTAGCGGCGGTTTTCGACCGTCGCTATAGGTGTCGTTTATATCTATAATGACGGTAATACAATTAATTAGCGGCGGTTTTTGACCGCCACTATAGGGCTTCATATGACTTTTAGCCACACCACCAATAGTGGCGTTACACTTGGCCATCACTATTGATAATAGCGACGGTTTTTTCGTATTTGCGACGGTTTTTGACCCCGGCTAAAAATCTAATATTTTGTAGTGCTTGCTCCCTTATGTATCTTCTTCCACACGTCTCTCCTCCCCAGCAACACTAATCCTTCTCCAACTTCATCACTTCAGCTTGTTACCTCCTCCTACTCGAACTCTATTTCCTCTTCCTTATTTATTTATTCTATGTGAGCACACAAGATCGTCACACAAACACCATGAGGGTCTCATAGCTAAGATCTTACACGGTTGACACTACGTGAAAATCATGAAAATTAGAGAAAAAAATTGTTGGGCTTGGCCTGACGAATTTTAGAAACACAGATTTGACGGATACGGGCCCACGAAATTTAGACAAAATTTGCGCAATTTTTTTCCCTCTCTCACTCTGGTTTTTCTGCATTTTCCCTCTCTCTCTCTCTCTCTCGCTCTGATTTCTCTCTGCGTTTTCCCCCTCTCTACTTCGTGAGAAGCTCTCCCGATTTTGAGAAATTTCCTGCATTTTTTTCCCTCTCTCACTCTTTCTCTGGTTCATGAGAATCTCTACTGATTGTAAGAATCTCTCTCTCTCTCTCTCTTTGTCTTCCTCGATCACATCTCTCTCTATATCTGATCTCTCTCTCTCTCTCTGTATCTGATCTCTCAACACTGAAAATGATGGAGTGAAGATAAGATCTAGGATTAATTGGAGCCTTGAAGTGATCTCTCGATTTCTTAGGTTGGTGGATTCATAATGTTGTTCAGTTTATTGAAGATGAGATCTAGGGTTTATGATTCTCCGAACTCTTCGATCTCTGAATTGGTTTTAATCATTATTTACTTGGATATGATTTTCATTTTTTCTATGAATCTAAACAGCAAAGATCAAGGTTCATGATCTCAAAGCTAAGTTGAAGCCAAATCTATTGATCCAGTCCAACGTCCCTCACAATCCCACCTCTCTCCAGCTCTCTCATCTGTCTTGATCAAGGTTCATTTTTTTTTTCGTTTTTATGATGGGGATTCGTAGATCTGATTTTAAAAGTAGGTTTTTAAATATTGATTTGGTGTTTTAATTGCAGCATTGTGATTTTTTTATTGAATGATTGTGTTTTGGATTCCATCTTGAATGTGTAGTAGTAGTTTGGGGGAAAAATTCTAGTTATATTTGGTTCAAATCATGTAATTTTCTGGAAAAATATTTAGAATTAGATTATGTAAATAGATATTCAGAATTCAGGATCTTGTTTTTTTCTTGTATTGTTTTTGAGAAGCTGATTTCAGACTCTAGAATTAGAATCTCATTTTCTCAACTTGATTTTGTAGTTGTGACACATAAAAGTATAATAAACACATTTTCACAAATGCAAGAAACAAGATGCTGTATTATTTTGTAATTTTAGCTAAATGTAATTCTAATTATGAGATGATTGCTTTTATAATCCAAATCAAAAGTGACATCAGATTTTAAAATCAATTATTGGTGAAGTTGGAAATCTGAACCAAATGCCCACAAGTAATATCAAAGTTACATGCTAATTTAAGTTAGAAGTGACTCTTCTATGGCATTGAAAATCCTCAGGAGTGAGTGTGCTGGATGGAGCTACAATCATTAAGGAATGGGAATTCTGCTCAAAGCATGATTTCCCTCAAAGTCTCTCTCCATAGATTCTTTAAAAAGTTGGGGGGTTTATTCGTCGTCAAAGCCTTATATCAAAGATGTGGAATTTTCGTTAGTACCAAATCTTCAATAAAGTATATTGAGATGGATTTTTTTTACTATCTCAATCCACATTCTTTTATAATAGTGTTGTTCGTTTAGAATTTTCAATCTGCATGTTCCTTCTAATTACGATTGTGATGTAATCGGGGCATGTGTTGCATGAGATACGATTCTTTGATTTTGCAAGTTTTCTTTTTTAACTCACCTAATGATGGTGGTAATGGGATTACTAAAATATTTTATACGATTTTAAAATAATTCCTAGCATACCAATTTAAACCCAATTATGTGTTTCTATAAATTATTTGATGCATGGAGATGTTTCTGATTTCAATTTCCCATAATTATGTTTCTTTTAGACATTTAAATAGGATGATAACATTTGAACTTGCAAAGAAAAGCACCTTCTATCACTTTCTAGTTGAAGGGCATTGGGAGAACTATGTAGCCATCAGTTTTCTTGAAGCCCTCAACGCATTGTTCAACATTGCCATAAGCTCCAAGTTACTTTTCGTACTTGGTTAGTAGAATTCCATATTGAGTGCATAAGGATCTTATGGGTTACCATCTTTATTAACCTGTGACATGTAAGAGGGGCTACTATTTCTTTCCCATATTTTTTCTACTCCCTGTCCCTCATATTTCTTCTCGACTCCCTTATTTCCCATTTTCTTCTTGTTTTTTATGCTTTAAGTAAGCAAATGTGCATATGAACAAAATCCATTGTCATCTTTTCTTCTGTAGCAATAGGAAGCAATTTATAAACCTTACGTGTGCATGAGTGACGATATCACAGAATTGATAATGTTTTTTTTATTAAGAATTAGATAATTTATGGCTATATGTTTTATTACTTCTTTTCTTTTTTTAAATTCAATTGTGTTTGTTTGTCTTGACAAATATATCGGTTTTACTCTATGCCTACTCTCAGAGGAACTAACCAATGTGAAATTATTTCTTATACTCAAGGTGGAGTTTGCCACTTCATCCGTAGATTTCTTGCATGGGATTGGCCAGACAGCAAGATTAGGTTAATCTGGACTTTTCACGAGCTTATTCACAGAATCCAATATAGATCTTGTTGCTGCAGTGCGTTAAGCAAGGAAAATTGGTCAACCTGTGGTAATTCTCGAAACTTCTTGTACAATTTTTTTTTTTTGTATATCTGAACTGAAGTTTCTGAACGAGTACCTAAAAACAAACCATTGTGCATATAGAGATGATGGGTCATGTGCCCAACCCCACCTGTAAGGGGTCCAAATAGGTTCAAACAAAACCTAGACTTGGTTTTTATGAGTTTGAGATATGCGTAAGGTCCTTTGTTCATTTATAACATTTATGTTGAATCTGTCAAAAGCAATGCACATATGAATCTGTCGGAACCTATGCCTTTGGAAATGAAGGTGTAGACATGAGAATGTTCATCTTTGAACCTCAATGCTACGTGGTTTGGAGTCGCCACCATTCTTTTTTGGAAATGGGTGTGAATGGGCACCCGAATCGATTATTTTGAAAATCATTTTTATGGTATTGTAGTGACTCTCAATCATGGAAAATGTATGGTCTACCTAAGATCTAGGTAAGGGGATTCGGTTAGAGAATGGGGAAGGTGTTAAGCACCCCACTCTCTCCACCTAAGGTGGTTATTTTTTGAATTTGACCATTTTTGAAAAGGATGTAACAATAAAAATGCATGAGATGCATAGAGTGGTGTGTGCATAAGGTGAGTATGTACTTCTTTGAAAGAAAATTTGATGCTAGTGTTGACATAAGAAATATCCTATGAGAGAAGATATTCTATGGAGTCAACATACTTTGCATGAGTTGGGATGTTGGTTTAGGATTTTAGAGAAATTTCATAAAAGGAGTTTTCTTAGATCTATAACCTTAATGCATGCATGCTTAGCTAGAAACTTAATGTTTTAACTCCATCAAGAGAGTTACACAATTCTTCATCATAGCTAATCATGTGTGGTGTGTGCATGTGGTGTACATCATGATGCATGAGATAAAAATGGGTAAAAAATGGCTTCAACCTCCATCCTTTCGATCAAACCGCTTCAAGCATTCCATGCCCAAGGTTGAGGTTCAATCTACTAGGGATAAAGAAGGGTTTTTCATTACATCCTAAAGGCTTTTAAAAAGAAAAAGAGAGGGATAGAATAAGAAAATGCAAGTTAAAAAATAAGTAAACAACTATTATCCCTCCTTGTCCCCTTGGAAGTCTTGAATGAACTTGAGCTTGAGTGGTGAACTTTGAGAGTTGAAGGATGTAGTTGAGGGTTGAGAGAGTTGAAGGTTGAGAGATGAGTAGAGTTGAAAGTTGAGAGATAAGAGATGAGTAGAGATTTTGGTAGAGTTTTAGGTTGAGAGATGGGGGCTTGAGAGCATGGGTTGTTCATAGAAAATGAGGGTATTTATAGAGTTTTTGGAGAACTTTTAGGGATAAAGTGGTCCAACCCTAAAAATAAAGAAAATGGACATGAGGTTTATGTTTTTTCTTTTTGGATTTTTCATTTATATGAGGGTAAAGATGACATTTGTGAAGAAACCCTAAAAACATTCTTTGATCTTTGGTTTTTTGGTAAATAGAGGTGAGAGAACAAAAGTACTTTTGGGAGGGTGAATAAGGGAGTGACATGTGTAAAGGTGGAGTGGTAGGTAAAAAGTAGACCTTGGTTCATTTGTAAATAACAAACAAAGTAAGGGTAGAAGTATATTTTTGAAATGGACCAATGGGAGAACAAAAATACTTTTGGGAGGATGAGTAGGAGAATGACATGTGTAAAGGTGAAATGGTAGGTGAAAAGTAGACCTTGGTTCATTTGTAAATAACTCATAAAGCAAGGGTGAAAGTAAATTTTTGAAATGGACTAATGGGAGAGCTCCATGTATGTACTTGGAGATTCCCACCTTTTGAGGGTATGATTGAAAGTTCTCTCAACTTTATAGATTATTACCAAAGACCAAAGTATCTTTTTGATTTGACCACACCTTTTGAGAAGGGCATTCTTGAATTTTCACAAAAGAGGAGTTGACCCTCTAGTTAGATGATGCATTGGGTATTGGGGGCTTATGAGAGGTCAGCATGTGTCATCTTTTGAGGGGGTGTGAAATAATGGGCTTGGAATGGACTTGGTATTGGGCTTAGGTTATGGACTTGGGTTATAGACTATGGCCTTTAAGGGTGGGCTAAAAGAATGGACTTGAATTTGGGTTAGAAGGTAGGCTTTGTCTTGGGCTTAGGTTGGATTAGGAAATGCACCTTGATTATGGTATGGGTGATGGAGCGGTGAATGGAGAACGGTTATGAATCCGGATTGGATCATAGAGGTGGTATGGAATTAGACTGGGTTGAGGATAAGGTTGAACATGCAAAAATATATGACATGATGCATGTATGCATGAAAAATGATGCCAAGTGGCAATGCGGGTCCGTCGAGAAGCTTGAGTTCTAAATCGGAATCAATTCGAGGAAATTTGGATTTTCCTAACAGATTCGTGCAAATTGGGGTGTCTACAGAAGGAATTCCGCTTCTAGTAAGTTGAATGAGTTGACGGTGCATAATTTTTCTATAATCCTTCTCCTCCTATCCTTCTCACCACCATTTTGGGGTTGGTGAGACTGAACCTACTCCATTTGAAACAATGGATCAGGGAGGATAGAAGGATTCGGCAGACATTTTATGCTGACAAGGGAATTCCTAAGTTATTGTTTAAAAGAAAGGAAAAGGAAATTTAAGAAATGTGTAGAATAAACATACTTTTTAACAGCTCATAGAAACCAAGAAATCATTAGAAATTGTTACCCATTAGAGATCATTAGAAATCACTAGATCTTGGAAGTGATCAAGTGCCATTCATTCACATGGTTTCAGGGGTCGAAATGAAAAAAAGAAAAAGAAAAAGATGTGATGTACTAGCCTCTGAACTTGGAATTTTGTATTAAGTTTTTCTAATAATGGTTGAAGAAGTGGTCGTTGTCTTATTTTTAAGATTTGTAATGCAAAATTTGTGCAAAAGTACAATTCTTATAAATGCATCTTGATCTATATAGATAGGGTAGGTATGATATATGATGTCAATTGATTGGCTGCCTCTCGGATAGGTCATAGTTAAAAAATTCATACCAAATGATTAATCATAATAGTACCATTGTTCTTGTTATTTTGGATGGTCATGACTCATGACCATCAAATGAATGTGATTGATTGGTTGGTAGGATCATATACGACCAATGAAATTGCTTGTTCTATGAAAAATCGTAAGTCTTGCCTGTCGATTATATAATCTTTGGCGAAATATTATATATTGTATGTGTCTGCTAAATGTTACGTGCACAAATGTTCTTGCTTGTTACCTTTTAAGAGGTGATAATAAGCAGTAAATAAGTCCCAATTGAGGTTGATCAATCACATCAGCTATCCTATCCCATGTCCACTCTTTTTACCTACAACAAACTCTGACAGTGCCCGTAAACATGTTAATCCCCCAATTTGGTCTTTATGGTTGAGTCAGACATTTGGTCTTTAGGTAAAGCATTGGATAATTTATCTGTTCTCGATTGATTTTTAATTCTTTTGCTGGGTACTTAACATATGCTTTGTTTCTTCAGGGTGCTGTATATATGAAATGATTGCCTACAAGTCTGCTTTAAAAGCCTTTGTAAGCTGCTTTGTCATTTTACACTTACATTTACATAAAGTCTGTAGATTTCTGTGTAATCTCTGTGATTTTCTTACTTCATTGGAAAAACTTTGTTGGTAAAGGAGTCCACAAACACATTCACCAGCTTTTATGTCAAATTCATGTTGTTTATTCTATTCTATATTTCCTGTAATCCCAAACAAGCATGTGCATACAGAATTGCAAGTAATGAGCTAACAACCTCATGGTACTTATTCTGTAGTAAATAATAGGAAGTAGCATTCTTCCTATATGTCGAGGCGACAACTACTAGTTTCATGCTGCCGGTAGAGAACATATTGATGTACTACAAGACCTGTTTTTATTTACTGTGTGCATGGATTTGATGAATACTCTTCTTATCAAGAACAACTTGTTTGTTTAGGTGTGAATGTTGGGTTCAAGTTGGCCTTTCCTGGTTGAAGTACAAAATGCACGCCATGTTCTGTCTAAGGAGTCTATCAAAGAAATGGAAAAGTAGATAAACAACTCAAAAGTCAAATTAGTAAGTTCAGTGGCTTGTTATGTAAAAAACCACCCATTCATTTACTTTTCTGAAGGTTGTGTTGAATTTTCCATCTGAATTGGAGAGAGGAATTTCTTATACAATCAGGTTAGGGTAAGAAACCTGAAGGAGATGGGTAGTCAAGGGTGGACCTTGATGCATGAAGGAGAGGCAGAGAAACAGGTTATCTTTTTTTCTTAATGGTCAATATGCCATCATTATGTTACTATTTACCATATTATCTTTTTAGCTTTGTTCTAGAAAATTAGGCCTTGGATGGGCTTAGTGTTATATTCCCGGTGTATTTCATGCAGAAGCAATATTCTGCATTAGTATGGATTTCTCGCCCACTTGAGGATGAGGACCTACAGATTATATATTTGCTTAAAGACATGGTAAGGTGTTATGCAAGGCTTCTCATTATGCTATATAAAAAATTCAATTGTCCATCTTGTGTTCTTGTTATTCCATTTTCTTTTTTGTATGTAGATTATTGATTTGTTCGTGTGCTTGTACGGTCAGTGTTTAATAGAACTACTTGTGTCAAGATCTTTTTGTGATAAGTAATACTTATGTCAAGATTGGTGGTTCAAACTGATTAATATTTTAGGTTTATAAAGGCTAGGCTGAGGTGACTAATTCTTAGATTGTTGGATATGTTTTTCTGAATGTCCAATACAATGTGATAGATCAGATGGTGATGACCAGCCGATCAGGTTGCTTTTTTAGCTTATTAGGTGATACTAGGTAGTGGGTTGATATGCCATATGTACATCATTGGTAGAGAATACTTGTCTTTGTCTTTTTCTATGCTTCGCCTTCTATGACAGATTTTTGAAGTTTTTGTCCTGTTTTTCATGTCTGGTATGAAGCATTTGTCTACTGGTATTGTTTGTTATCCTATCTTTTTTCTCTGTCATCACTTTTCAGACCTTGGTGGTGAGTTTTCTAATTTAATTAATTAGATGGAGTACCTAGATATAATTGCTTCTAGTATAAAAAATGTCAACACCATTGGATTGGAATTGGATTTTTTTTTTGTTTTGTTCTACAATGGTTAAAATACATTACACGTGATATAATCATCCCATCTATTTAATAAATCTTCTTCATCTCTATAATTCAATCGTATTTTCTCATATCAAAGGTAGGATACCCATTTGGAGGAGACACCATATCAGTAACATGTGTATATATTGACTTGCATATTTAACATAGTAGGGAGGTTTGGTTTTTATTAATTATTGGAAGCTAATATAAGGCCACAAGAGTACCAAGGGGGGGGGGGGGGACGTAAGAAAATTTGGGATAGTTTATTTTGCGTTTTACTAGACTAGGGGTCTTGGGTATAAGTTGGCTCCCTCAATTGATCCTTTTGGGATCCATTTTGTATGAAACTCAACCATTTCAGGTTTATTTGGATGATACAAGGGTGCTGTATTTTTACTTGTGCATTGTTCTTGCGTTCTTGTCAAATGATCGGGCCTACTCTAGATTGCCTATAGCCACTCACTATATTCATGGAGAGTTCTTATTAATCTGTAATGATTCATGTCTTTTTTTTATGGTTTAGTTCCATTTGATGCATACATTGCTCAGTTGCCATATTGTTTCATTGTTCCCTTTACGTATATAAAAAGAAGTAGATGTTTCTTATGAAGTGTAAACAATTATTTATTTTCCTCGATTACAGATTTGGCTTGTGTGCATTTGAAGTTTTGAATTCTGTTGTGCATTTATTTTAATTGTTATGGAATTTTTTTTTTCTTTGAGGTTTGTTGGTTATTAGAGGTCTTCATCATCACTAGAAAGTCTTTCTAAATGTTAAAACCCATAGTTTCCTATTGCTCATTTTATTATCACATTTTGTGTTTGTATTAAATGATGCCAGATGATGACCGACTCAGAGGTAAGGGCTGCATTCATACAAGTTTTATTCTCAACAATGTACCATCTCAAATCTGCAATTCTTCCTTACTCACTCGATCTAATCAAACTTTCCGTAAAAGTTGTTCAAAAAGGAGTAGAAAAGGTATTGGAATCCATTTCTTTTTACGTTTTCTTTGACTTACAATCTACAACAGAACTTAAGTTTCTTTGTTATTTATATATTGGACCTACCTTGGATATGTGAATGGCAACACACATACTCACAGTTCAAAAAATATTGCCTACCCAAGATGAGTTATACTCATCACAACATCGAGATCTCCTATTTCTCAGGTGTTTTACCATCGGTAAACTATTTTTTCATGCAAGAAAAGATGGCAGCTGTGAAACTAATGGCATCTCTCATAGCAAGTGAAGATGTGGTCGTGGAGAGTATATCGGTTGAGCTGCTGGAAACAAGATCAGTACTGTCGAGTATTTCCTCAATGAGTCACTCGTTAGAATTACGACAAGTATGTGAGAAGTTGTTGATGTGTATAACATCCCCCTTAGATGGTATCCTTCCTAGCTTTCCTTAATGACATAAGAGTTGTAAACCTAGTGTACAGTCAAATTTTGCCTTATCAATTATATAATATATATATCTCTGTATGGAATTTCAATATATAATATGAATTTTGAGTTGTTTAGTTTAATTTGGAGTTTGTTTTATGATTATTCTTTTGTTTTTTATTTTTCTGATTTTTTTATTATTATTTCGTTTATTGTGATTGGTGAAGTAGAGGACCGTGCTATTGTTTGTTAAACCTCCAAATTCGACGATCAAACTCTTATGGACTTTTTTTATTTTTTTTGAAGCTCATTCTCCAATAATTTGATAGTCGAGGGCCGTCAAAAAAAAATTCTACAAGAAAATATTTGACGGGATGGTCCATCAAATTTCTCAAAATTTGATGGGCTAAGACAGTCAAATATGGGCCTTTTTCACATAGTGTGAGTAACCTTCTTTGGATCATGATTTTACTCTCTTTCTCTTCTTTTTATTTTTTCAGAAAAGAAAAAATAAAAAAATAAGTGATGTTGCCACCAATTCGCTATAGCTCCATACTTTTCCTTGATTTCATTTTTTTTATTTTGCTGTAATTAGGATGTTTGGAAATCTTTCCTCTCTAATTTTTTTTTCAGAACTTATGTATCCCACAACTTGAATTTCCCCCCCTTTCTTTTACCATTGTTACAGGGCCCATTCATCTCTTTCATGATCTTTACTTATTTTTTTGCAGGGGCAGGATCTGCTGATCTTTGCAAGGAGCTTAGAGGTTGCCTCAACTTCAACCATATCCCTTGGATAAGGTTTCAAAGGCACTAATTTGGTTCTGATTTTGATTTCCTTCTAAGTTGTTTCACGTAAAGATCACTGCTTCAAATCTAGTTTGTGGTGCTTATGGTGTCGACAACTCTATTGTCATGGTGACAACTAAACTCTAGTGTGTTACCCTCGTTCAAACTAATTGTATCGGAGTTTGTTGCAACTATTTCAGAGCCATTGTCTTCAATGCTGACATTAGAAACAAAAGTAGCAGAATATCCAAGTGACTCCAGATCATGCCAAACAAAGTATCTGGGGATTTCCTGATTTGTTTATTCCTGCTTATGGATTCTTCCTGCATTACATTAGAGATTGAGCCACCAGGGTTAACTATTGATGTACTTGTAGACCTTCGAATTGAGACCCTTTTCTGTGGAACATAGCTTTGAAGTGGCTTGTCTCTAGATCTCTTTCTTAAAGATTTAATAACACCCAAAGCTTTTTTTTTTCTAAAATGATCAAGAGATGACGTAGTTTCCACTGACTCCTCAGATAGTGTCTCCATATCATTCAGATCAACAAATTCCTTCGAAGCGGTAGGAACTTCAATGGGATCGTGAGAATAGTTTTTTTCAGTAGAGGTACACAAGTTTTTTGACGTAGGAGAGGGTATTGCAACTGAACTTTGCATCTGAACTTTCTTCCCTGATTTGTTGCCCATGGACTTTAAAATTCTTAGCATTTGAGACAGCACCACCATCATCACCCAATTTTTTTTTTAACTTGATCATCTTGGTATATTGTTTGTTTTTTTTTTACATGATGCCTTGTAATAGGAAGCATATATCAAAATATTAGGAAGCCATGCTTGTCTGCTAATTTTTATAATGATTGTATTTGTTAATCATACATGGGGTGAACATTGTTGATTTGTCAGAAGAGTTGCGTGATGAGAGATGTACACGTAGAAGAGTCATGCGACGATATATTTGTACAGCTAGTTAGCCAATCTCTAAAGCAACTATTCATCAGTAGTGCTTAGAGTGGACAACGTCAACTGGCTAGAAAAATCACGGGACGCAAGATTGGCACATGCAGAAGAACCATGCGACGAACAATTTGTCCAGTCAGTTGGCCAATCTCTAAAGCAAATGTTCATAAGTAATGCTTAGGAGTGGACAACGTCAACTGTCTGACAAATATCAACTGGCTAAAAGAACCACATAATGCAAGATTTGTACAAGCAGAAGAACCATGCGACGAACAATTTGTCCAGTCAGTTGGCCAATCTCTAAAGCAACTGCTCATCAGTAATGCTTAGGAGTGGATAACGTCAACTATCTGACAAACGTCAACTGTTTAGAAGAACTACATGATGCAAGATTTGCACACGTAGAAGAACCATGCGACGAACAATTTGTCCAGTCAGTTGGCCAATCTTTAAAGTAACTATTCATTAATAGCGCTTAGGAGTAGACAATGTCAACTGGCTAGAAAAATCACATGATGTAAGATTTGTACATGCAGAAGAATCATGTGACGAACAATTTGTCCAGTTAGTTGACCAATCTCTAAAGCAACTGTTCATCAGTAATGCTTAGGAGTGGACAACGTCAATTGTCTAACAAACATCAACTGGCTAGAAGAACTACATGATGCAAGATTTGTACACGTAAAAGAATCATCCGACGAACAATTTATCCAGTCAGTTGGCCAATCTCTAAAGCAACTATTCATCAGTAGTGCTTAGGAGTAAACAACATCAACTGGCTAGAAGAATCACATGATGCAAGATTTGTACACGTAGAAGAACCATGCGACGAACAATTTGTCCAGTCAGTTGGCCAATCTCTAAAGTAACTGTTCATCAGTAATGCTTAGGAGTAGACAACGTCAACTGGCTAAAAGAACTATGCGACGAAATATTTATACATGCCAGTCTCTAGCGTCAGATTATTATTGAGCATGATGTTTTTTTTTTAGATTGATGTAGTTGAACCTGAAGTAATTTTACAAGCTGCCTACGTACCCAACATGGGATCAAACCATAACGTAGTTCAGATGGATAATGCTCAGATTTTTAATCTAGCGAGTTTTTTTCATTTTTTTTTTTTTTTTGCATTGTTCACAGTTTTAACTCATACGGGTCAGGAGTATCATGTAGTTTAAACTCGTATGATAATGAGTATTGTCAAACAGTTTAGGCTTGTGTCGAGGAGCATTATCAAATAATTTAGGCTCGTGCTAAGAAGCATTATCAAATATTTTAGGTTCGTGCCGAGGAACATTGTCAAACGGTTTAGGCTCGTGTTGAGGAGCCTTGTTAAACGGTTTAGGCTCGTATTGAGGAGCCTTGTCAAACAATTTAGGCTCATGCCGAGGAGCCTTGTCAAACGGTTTAGGCTCATGTTGAGGAGCATTGTCAAACAGTTTAGGCTAGTGCTAAGGAGCGTTGTCAAATAGTTTAGGCTTGTGCCAAGGAGCATTGTTAAACAGTTTAGGCTCTT
>NW_028237575.1:0-16577 GCF_017979445.1 Akebia trifoliata | reverse complement strand
CCCTAATTAAGAGGTGGCGCACGATGCTGAGTAAGGGCCCTCTTAAATACCTCTCGTTTAGAATAGACGTAGTCTATCCCCCTCTACAGTAGGGTACAACGGGGCAGGATCTCGCTTAGGCACTGATTTTGACTAAGAAGTGCAATTGGTGAACTTAGATTATCTTGATATACCGTATAGGTACGAGTCTAGGGTTGTAGTTTTCATAAATGGTTTAGCATCCTAGAAGGGGACCGAACACGTACTAGTATTACATTGGCAATAGGGATATGTGATTGTGTGGCTTACAATAGGTCAAAGACTTAGGTCACTCCAGCCTGGGTGCATCGATATACCTTTCAGAGTCACCTGATCAGACGGTACTGATGCCCCAGTTTAATATACCCTAAGGTACGTGACTGGAGTTGTGATTTTCATGAATGACGTCGCATCTCCGAAGAGATCGGACCACTCACTAGTGTCACGTTGGCTATATTGGGACATGCAAACGTGCAAAACAGTAAACGTGCATGAGGTGTGTGCAAAACAGGGTGGGGTGTGCCCGGGACTTTTCAAACAAATGGGCCCATGGGCCTGATCATACCATCACACTAACCAGTCCAATAAAATCATTAAGATCACTAATAAGCACATCAACTATATATCTAATCAAGATCAATGACAAATCAATTAATAAGCATGGCATATAATAATTGATCAAACAAATATTGCAATAGGCATAATTTTTATAATTTTTAAGGTCCAATCAAATGAACACTTTTGAGTAATCCAAAATAAATCGAGATTCCAATAGATGTTACATTGATGATAGGATGATAATTGTTGAGATGAGCTCGCTCTCAGGAACATTAATTGTGCTAATACTAGATAAATTCGGATATTTTGTGAATTAGAAAAATACAATCCGAACTTGCATTTATGATATCTAAAGTTCCTAATAATGAAATCGAGTGAATTCAGGTTCTAAATTAATCTACTCGATGAGATCTACGTTTTATTAAAGGTGTCTAGACTTAATTCTGATTAGAATGTTCTGTAAAAACGTTTTAACATTGCTGTCTCAACCTTCTTTCAGCAAAAATTTCATATTTACAGATTGAACTTGCATCGATGATATCCAAGGCTCTCGATAACGAAATTGAGTAAATTTAAATTCTAAATTAATCTACTCGATAAGATCTACATTTTATTAAGGTGCCCAGACTTAATTCTCACTAGAATGTTTTATAAAAACGTTTTAACATTGCTGTCCCAAACTTCATTCAGCAACAATTCCAGATTTACAAATTGAATTTGCATCGATGATATCTAAGGTTGCCGATAACGAAATCGAGTGAATTCAGGTTCTAAATTAATCTAATTGATATGATCTATGTTTTATTAATAGGTACCTGAAAGCGCCCTCGATCCGCGGGGTGCGCGGATCCGCTTTTGACCCTTGAGGTTTGGGAGTCGCCACTTAATTATTACGGTCTAAGAATCGATTATTGACTCTAAAAACAAAGACAACTAATCTATGAAAGAAAATACGGGTCCGGGGATCACGTTACGGGGTTGGAAGGTATTAGGCACCAACCCCGCCTGGCAAGTGCCGGTCTCTACTTCTTCCCAAAAATCGGTTACATTGCAAAATAGACCAAAAATAATAAATAATTATAATAAAAAAATATAAAAGAAAGTTACCTTTCCGATTACAACGATTCCCTCAGCACCAGCGAAGAGTATCTACGTATGTATTTTCTTGCTATTCGCCCGTCACCGGATTTGATTTCTGATCTCCAAGTTGAGGTATCTTCTTCTTAGATCTGTGAGTTTTCTGATTTTTCTTATGGATTTGAAGGTGTTTTGGAAGGGTTTTTGAGTGTTTTTTGAGCTAAAATTGAGGTATGGATGTTAGGTAAGGAGTTAGGACTTCAAAATTAGGGTTTTGAAAAGGTTGGGGAGGCTTCTTGACCTACTTTTCCTAGGGTTTATGATTTGATACGAAAATAGGGTGTGAGGACCTCTATTTATAGATTTTTTTAAGGGTTGATTTAGATAGAATTAGTGTTTGATTATAATTCTTTTAGTTAGAGTTGTATTTTAGTTAGAATTGTTTTAGGTAGAGTTGTATTTTAATTAAAATTATTTTAGGTAGAGTTATATTTTAGTTAGAACTCTATTAAATAGAGTTATTATTTAATTGTAACTCTATTAAGATTTTGACTTTTGGTCTTATTTGATTGACTTTAAGATTTTGACTTTAGTCTTAATTGATTGACTTTAATATCTTGACTTTAGTCTTGCTTAATTGACATTAATTTTGACTTTAGTCCTATTTGACTGACTTTAATAACTTGACTTTAGTCTTGCTTGATTGACTTTAATTTTTTGGAGAACCCCCTTCTATTATATCTTTACTTCTTTGGACCCCCAAATGGAGGGGTCCTTAAAGAAATATCTTCCGAACCCTCAACAATTTTGCCTGAGAGCCTGATTGATCGATTTTTTTAGTTCAAAATTTTAAATTAATTTCATTAATGTTTCACTTTAATTATTTAATATTTTATTTATTAATTTCGAAAATTTTAATTATGAAAATTGTGAAATTATCGTTTTGCCCCCAGAAAGGACTTTTCGCGTTTTAAGTCGATTTTTGATGTTCTAAGATGTTTTAGAATCGATTTTTCGTAAGGAATTCAATGGAAATATTGGTTTGTGTCATTTATTAAATTTTTTGTATGAAATGATCGTGAATTTTATGAGGGGCATTTTCGTAATTTTGTTGAATTTTGTGAAAATTGACTAAATGATTTATTTAGTTTCGATTTGTTATTTTATGTGTTTGAATGGGTTTTCCTAAGCGTAACGTAGGCTCTAGGGATCTTTTGATGTCAGGGGTATTTTGATAATTTGGTCATTTTTTGGTGATTTTTATCGTGAAACTTTTTTTTGTCTGTAAAATGATGATTTCTATGTTTTTTAGAGTTGTATTTTCCTAGCGTAGCGTGGTTTCTAAGGCTTTGTCGGTTCGAGATACCTCATCCGAATTTCTGAAACATATCTGGTAATAAAATAAAGCATTAGAATAAACATCCATCATTGGAAACCGTTGCGATCGGGTTGACGGGTTGATTAATTAGGCAGACGCAAAAATAAGGTGTCTACAGATGCCCCTCTTTGGTAGAGGGTTGAAGCAAACTAGATACCAAATCTATTTCGGTAGATAGTGCGATATCCGAATGCCAAAGCTAGTGATTGTTCCTTTTGCAGTCTGATTTAGCAATTCGTCGATGTGTTCGAATTCTTGAGGGTAAAACTCTCCCCGAACAAAAATGTTCTCAAGTCCTCGAGCGTGAGCTCTCACTAATAGTGTCAGATCCTTGAATTTTAGAAAATTCTCCCTAACTAATGCAAAAGTGCACATGTGTGCAATGGTGTGATGATGTGTGAAACTGAGTAAAAATGTGTCAGGTCTTAGAGATCTTCTCTCACTGATAATAATAATTCAAAATTGAAATGTGCTTATGCAACGAAAGCAATCATGGCAAGGTTGAACAATGAAGTAATTGGAGTCATAACAATAAAAGAACTTCGTTAAATCCTATTTGAAATTCTTTTTTAGAGTTCGAAAAAGTTTGAGTCTCGTTTATCGGACTCGAGCCTATTATAGCCACGCTTCTTAGGCTAAAGAACTTAAACAATCCTGTTAATTCAATATATTTCAAACAAAGCTGGAGTCTCGTTTCTGGAGCTCTGACTAAGGTTTATAGGCTATTCAAAAAGCCTATTCATTCTATGATTCAAAAAGTTGGAGTCTCCCTTCTCGAACTCGAACCTAGGTTTGTAGGCACTTCAAAAAATCTACTCATTCTATGATTCAAAAAGTTGGAGTCTGGTTTCTCGGACTCGAGCTTAAGTTTGTAGGAACTTTAAAAAGCCTATTCATTCTATGATTCAAAAAGTTGGAGTCTCGTTTCTCGGACTCGAACTTAAGTTTGTAGGCACTTCAAAAATCCTATTCATTCTATGATTCAAAAAGTTGGAAGTCTCGTTTCTCGGACTCGAACTTAAGTTTGTAAGCACTTCAAAAACCTTATTCATTCTATGATTCTAAAAGTTAGAGTCTCGTTTCTCGGACTCGAACTAAGGTTTGTAGGGACTTCAAAAGCTTACTCATTCTATGATTCAAAAAGTTGGAGTCTCGTTTCTCGGACTCGAACTTAGGTTTGTAGGGACTTCAAAAAATCTACTCATTCTATGATTCAAAAAGTTGGAGTCTCGTTTCTCGGACTCGAACTTACTAATCCACGTTTCTCGAGCTTAGATTTATATGAACTTAAACAATCCTATTAATTCATTCTATGATTCAAAATCGAGCTCAAAGTTTGAAAGATCGGGCCTTTATTGGCTAATCATGCATTTGGATTCATAATTATCATTGGACTTCATCGGACTTTTAAGTAAGATTTTCATTTTGATCATGTGATTAAGAACAAAACTTTGGAATTAAATGATTTTCAAAAAATGCCCCTAGTTTCAAGGGTGACTTTAACTGGAACTTGACTACGAGACTGATAGAATGGATTACGCTTGAAAAATATGGACTCTAATGTATGACAGATAGAAGAACTGACATTCTCTTAAATTTAAGACTCTTAAGATTATCATATGTGCAATAAGGGATTGATCATTTTCTTTCAAATTTTTTTGAAAAATGCTTAAGTTGGACTTAAAAAATCTTGATAAATATTAGAATATAAGATCTTTTTCTTCAAAGTGGTTGATGATTCTACATCTTCCATTAGCGAACACTTGAACAAGTAAACATACTTTTGAAGATCCTACAATGTTCAAGATGACTTCTGATATTTTTCAACTTCAACATTGTCTTCGTCGGGTGTGAGCTCTTGGCAGAAAAATGAATATTGTGGCTTGAATGGTTCTGCATTTTCTAGTTTCTGTACAAAAGCTTCCTTCTAAATTTTTCTTCTTGATGAGACATTTCCTCCCATTTGATGATGCCCTAATTTTTGCCTAGATCGCATCTTCAGGTTTTCAATCTAGTAGGCTTTATTTTTCTTTTTATGATGATGCCTTGATTTTTGCCTAGGTCGCCTTTTCAGGTTTTCAACCTAGCAGGCTTTTTTTTTATGGTTATGCCCTAAATTTTGTCTAAGTCGCCCTTTCGGATTTTCGACTTAGCGGGCTTTTTTTTTTTTCTTGATGATCTTGAATAACCAACTCGACAATTTCTTGGTTCCCTGCACCTTAACCGAATCAATTAGCATTTAGGAGGACTTAATAGGTGGGCTTAGGATATGGTTTAGAAAGAAAAGATATAAGGCTCAACTTCTCAAAATTCCCCTAGTTTGATATTCGCTCTTTTCTGTCAATTATTTTGATTTTTTCTAAATGCCCATAGTTTGGTATTCTTTTCTTTTTATCAATTCTTTTGATTCTTTTTTCTAATGCCCTTAGTTTGGCATTATCTTCTTTTGAACCTTTTAATAGGGGATTTTTCTTTTGGATGACACTTTCCTTAAGAGAATACATTTTTCTTTTAATGACCGGGCCTGAAGTAACTTTTCAGGTTGCCTACGTACCCCAAATATTTTTTTTTTCCTTTTGGGATCCGGTCAAAACGTAGTTCATACAGATTTACCTCCCAAGGTTGGTTGGTGTGGTTTAAAAAAAAAGCTATTAATTTTTTAAAGGCTGCAAAGGGTTAGAAAGGTTATCTTTTTCTTGGTAAAACAGGAAAATAGTTCTGCCAAAGAAGGCCTCCATTGGTGAAATACTAATTAATTTGGTCAAGGTTTAGGAATTCGATATCTGGATTTCTCTGTCGAGTAAGGTCTTCTTTTGAGAATAAATATTTTTCAGTCTTCTTTTGTGAAATCGAGTATGATCGAGTTTTCTAACTATTCAACTCTTCTAAAACTTCGAGAAAATCTTTTATTATCTTATGAATGAAAACTCTCCTCTTTTGAGTGAAAAACATGGTAAATCCACTGTAGGTCTTAGCGTTTTTGTCGATGCTTTCAGCTATATCATTTTTTACCAATAATCTTTGACTTTGAAATCACTCTTGACTGTATATCTTGATCTATGTTTTTATGTAATCCATCTATATATCCTTATGAGATCATGCAAGAAATATTATTGAATTTCACAAGTAAGTTTACTATTCTCTCATGTTCTCTTGAGGATAATGTATCACCAATTTGTATTTCTTGAGTGTACTATTTAATTTCAATATTTATTAAGTTCAGTTAGTGAGCTTTAAGTCATTTCTCATGTTAAATCTTATTTCAAATCATGATTGCACACATGATAATCAAAAACTTCTTTATTTATTGGAATTGTAAAGAACATAGACTGACAAACCTTACTAAAATTCCAAAAATAAGGATGACTAATTGAATTCAAAGACTAACGCAACTAAAGCTAAAAAAAAAACTAAGAAGACTTAAAAGCCGACATCATTCTGAATGGAGGGATACAATTCTAGAGTCTATGCCACTTCGATTATCTTCGATGGATGACTTAAACTTGCCTGCTTTTACTATCTCTTCATATTCCGATTCAAGCCTGTCATATGCGGGACAACCCGTTGCTTAAATAATTTCTCTGTTATTTAGTTTTGTCACTGCCTTAGGGTAGTTGAGCTCATTCTGGCATGGAGTGAATGCACTGTTAAGACCGATTGGGTGAATGAAGAAAACTGGGTCAACTGATTCGGATTTGGATATTGATATTAGGTTCAGAGTAGGAGGGGGTTGATTTTGAAAGGTAGGCAAAGGATTAATCTTAACATTGGGAGTAGTAGGAGTGGGTATGGTGACTTTTCCTTGCTCAATAAGGTCTTGGATAGTATGTCGGAGAGTAATACACCTGTCAATAACATGACCAGGCATCTGATGGAATTTACAGAATTGCCCATTATCCATGTTTGGGAGAAGATGATTAGGTAAAGGCTTAGGCTGTAAAGGTGTCAGCAATCCCCTTTTCATCAATTTTTGATAAGCAACACTAAGAGACATTCCAAGATTGGCAAACTGTCTCCTAGACTTAGTTTGTGAAGGTTGAGTAGCTTGAGGAGATAGTGCGAATGTGGTGTTGGCCACTTGTAAGGAATTGACATTAGGTTTGAAATGTTTGGATTTTGACTCAGACGGATTACCAAAAAGTCCCGAAGAGTAGACATCCTCTACTTGATTTCCAGCCTCAAGGAGGGATTGGAAAGTGGGAAGGTACTGAGGCATCAAGTACTTGGCATAATTTGGAGTGAGATTCGTAAGGATAATCTTAACTTGTCCCTTCTCTTGAGGTCGTTCCCACAATTGAGCAGCTTTAGCTCTCCATCGAGCAATGAACTCAGTAAAAGTTTCCCCGGATTGCTGTTTAGTAGTTTCTAGGTCTCTTCTTGTGAGTTCAATATCCGTGTTGAATGAATACCGACCAATAAACTCCTTCATCAATTCATGCCATATTCTTACCCGAGATGAGTCCAATGACATTAACTAGCGTAGTGCAGGACCTGTCAGGGTTCTTTGAAAAAGTTGAGCCATCTGTTCTTCACTTAGACCCTGAGATTGCATTATGCTGACATATACTTTTAAGTGAGTCCTAAGACATCCAATACCATCAAACTTCTTCATATCTGGCATTGTGAACTTCTCTGGTAGACGGACCGTGGGAAACAAGGTCATTGCCCCTAATCCAAGATTAAGATCATCAAGGTCTTTGATATTCTTCAAAATAGTTTCAACCTGAGTTATTCGATGAGCTAGGACAGGGTCGACGTGTAATTGATCATCTTCTTGGTTTTCAACGAGGTCAAACACATCCTGAGGTTCTATAGCTTTATCTTTTTCCTTTTCAATTTTCAGGGATTCAATTTGTGTTTGGACAGAAGCAATAATCTGTGCTTGAAAAGATTCTAAAATTTGACGGCGCGCAACTTCATCCATGGTACTCGTTTCTTTTCGTGGCAAAGATTGACTATTTGGTAATGGTACTCTAGAAAGACGACTTTTTTCACGGACCCAAAGTGGTACAGATGGAGGTTTAGAACGTTTAGGACCAATTATTACCTGATTGGAAGTAAACCAAGGTTAACCATTGACTCTTAACCACATGATTAAAGTTTCGCTATAGAATAGTCTAAGTTCGGTGGAAAATATTGAATCCAAATGCACTATAAGTCTATGGTGACCAAGAAAGTGAGAAAGATTAGACACGGGTCTACCCTTGATTGGGATTGAACCTTTGATCAGATAAATTAATTTGATCTTAAGATCGAATCTTTCTATATAAAGTGGTCTGGATATTTAAAAGTAAAATCAATTAGTCCAACTGATTTGGTATTGATCAGTGTGATCCATTTGTCAATTGGGCCAACTGGTTTAAGTGGTTCAAATTAATCGGTACATTTCACCAATTGGATCTGACCGATATTGCGGATTTTATTTGATTATTCTGGATCGGTCCGCCCACTTACCTGTTGGTTGGATTAAATTGAGCAACCCGGGAGCACCCATAGTCAATTCAGGTCGTGATCTATAGGAAAGCTTCTAGACTCTAGGTTTACTACGTGTAATGCAATTTATCTGACCACCCTTGCCCAAGCATACCTATATACCTCTCGATACGTGGTGACTTGGTATGATATACCGTATAGGTGATAATCTAAAATCTCAACTCATTTCTCTGAAGCCAAAAACAACCAGTTTGATCCCCAGTTGAGAGGTGGCGCACAATGCTGAGCAAAGGCCCACTTAAATACCTCTCATCTAGAATAGACGTAATCTATCCCCCTCGTACAGTAGGGTACAGTGGGGCAGGATCTCGTTTAGGCACCAGTTTTGACCAAGAAGTGCAATTGATATACTTAGATTATCTTTTATATACCTACGGGTACGAGTCAAGAGTTGTTGCTTTCATAAATGGTTTGGCATCCCACGAGGGGACTGACCACGTACTAGTACTACGTTGGCAATCGGGACATGTGACTGTGTGGCTCACAATAGGTCAAAGGCTCAGGTCGTTCCAGCCTGGGTACATCGTAATACCTTTCAAAGTCACTTGATTAGACGGTACTGATGCCCCAGTTTGATATACCCTAAGGTACGTGACTGGAGTTGTGATTTTCATGAATGACGTCGCATCTCCGAGGAGACTGGGCCATGCACTAGTGTCACGTTGGCTATATGGGACGTGCAAACGTGCAAAATAGTAAACGTGCTAGTGGTGTGTGCAAAACAGGGTGGGGTGTGCCCGAGGCCTTTTTCAAATAAATGGACCTATGGGCTGATCAAACCACCAAAATATGGATATTAGAAAATGTGATCATACAACATAAATATCCAAAGCATCAAGATCAATATTAAAGCATGCGCATCAAAATGTATATCAATCAATATCATGGCGTATCAGACAGGTAATCAATCAAGGTAGTGCAAAAGAGAGTAAGATGATCAATCAATCAGGACCTCACTGAAAAGAATATCAATCATCAATGAGCACAAGAAGCACCAACAATTTTTCCTTTTTTAATTTTTTTATCAAGTAGACTTGTAGCATTTTTAGCACAAAAATTCCCTTGCCTTATTAGTTTGTTATTCAACCAATCTTGTGAGCAAGAACTTGAGATGTCCTAACCAACTAAGTAAGATTTAAAACTTTACTAAGGGTTATTGAGTTCACGTGGACCATCATGTCGCAAATCCAATGTCCCAATCTTCTAGATTTAATGAAAAAGTTTGGATCCAAAATTAAAATTCATATATATATATATATATTTAGCTTTGATCCAAGGTTTTTTTTTTAAAAATAGGTGGCTAAGAAATTCTATCGAAATCCCAAATTTAGAATCAGAATTCTATGATGAAATATATACAATTATAAAGGATAAAATTCTAAGAAATTTGAAAAATGATCAATTTTCACCGTTGGATTTCAATTTTCAAATTAGGAGATCATAGCCATCCAATTTCAACATCGAAGATTAAGATCAAATTTCTTGTTTTTAAATTTGAATTTTTTTTTTCAGGAAATCTAAAAAGCTGCGGCATCATATTTCTAATTTAATGCTTGAAGTAGACCTAATGACTTCTACTGAGATTCAATATCAATTCAATATCTTACTAAGTGAGTCATGATAGCAGGGCTCATAAGGTGGGTTTCAACTCAAACAAAAACAAACAAAAAAAAAATTAGTGTTGTTATGCTAACAACACACATCCTCGATTTTATTAATATATACGTGTTGCTGCCAGCAACACATTCCTCACTTTTTCTTTATTTTATATATGCTGCTGCCACAACTCACAGCAAAAAAAAAACAAACTCTTTTTTTTATGTGTGTGGCTGCCAGCAACATAAAACTCAACTCCCTTTTTTTCGGTTTTTTTTTGCTCAAATCTACTAGTAACTTGAAAATCAAAAATTACTGATTCATTCAACCCTGCAAAACATAGAACATAAGAAACCTCACTTACAAGAAACCATCATTCAGATCTTCCAAACTCAAGAAGCAAGAAAAAAAAACCAAATCTCATTCTATCCAGACCCTAATGGTTCCCACTCGTCAACCTCTTACCGATCTCGAACAAAAGCATCGAAGCAAGCATGCTGAATCTGTTCGTAAGTGATAAGATTCATCATCCCACCTACTCATAGTAACCCACTTTGGTTTCAAAATTTCTAACCCAAGAACCTCTTTAGCCAAACCCTTTAACCTTGCATTCTTAAGCTCTTTCAGACCCAACTGTTCCTCATTCAAACGACATAAATCAACAATAGTAGCGATCTTGACATTTTTATCGATTCCAACCCCAACAAATGTGAAGTTAGAGTTACTAAGAAAATTAATTAAGGATCGATGGATGTAGGATACGTAGTAGATTTGAAATCTAAGACATCTACGACCGATGCAGAGTTGAAAGATGGAGACAAGGTGAAAGCACCCTCGATCCGCGGGGTGCGCGGATCCGCTTTTGACCCTTGAGGTTTGGGAGTCGCCACCTAGTTATTACGGTCTAGGAATCAAATTGACCCTACAATGGATAAAAAGAACTAATCTACTATAGAAATCTGAATCCGGGGATCATGTTACGGGGTTGGAAGGTGTTAGGCACCAACCCCGCCCGGCCAATGCCGGTCTCTACTTATCCCAAATACATCTACATTGCTAATGATAAACCTAGATTAAAAAATAAATAAAAAAATTTACCTTTGATCTGCAAAAGTGTTATTCCCTCAGATCTGGTGAGAATGGCTCCTTGTACCGTATTCCTTACTTCGTTCTATCTCCGGATCTGATTCTTGATCTCCGAGGTAAGGTATCTCCTTCTTGGATCTGGATACTTTGAATTTGTTGTGGATTTTTGAGATGTTTTTGAGAGGTTTTTGAGTGTGTTTTGGGCTAAAATCGGAGTAGGGGTGTTAGGGAAGGAGTTGGGACTCCAAAATTAGGGTTTTGGGGAGGCTATGGAGGCTTCTTTACCTACTTTTTCTAGGGTTTTTTCTTTGATACGAAAATAGGGTGTGGAGGTTCCTATTTATAAAGTTTTTAGAAGCATTAGGGTTTGATTAGGGTTTCTTTTAGGGTTTCAATTAGGGTTTTGACTTAGTCTTTAGGGTTTTAGGGTTTTGACTTTAGTCTTATGAGATTGACTTGATTAGTTTAGATTAAGATTTTGATTTAGGGTTTTGACCTTAGTCTTATGAGATTGACTCGATTAGTTTAGATTAGGGTTTTGATTTAGGGTTTTGACTTTAGTCTTATGAGATTGACTTTAATACTTGACTCTAGTCTTACTTAATTGACTTTAATTTTGACTTTAGTCTTGCTTAATTGACTTTAATACCTTGACTTCAGTTTTGCTTGATTTACTTTTAATTTTTGGAGAACCCCCCTCTAAAATATCTTTAATTCTTTGGACCCCCAAATGGAGGGGTCCTTAAAGATATATCCCACGAACCCTCAACAATTTTACCCGCAAGTCCGATTGATCGATTTTTTAGGTTCAAAATTTTAAATTAATTTCATTAATGTTTTACTTTAATTATTTAATGTTTTATTTATTAATTTAGAATTTTTTAATTATGAAAATTGTGAAATTACCATTTTGCCCTCGGAGAGGATTTTTTACGTTTTAAGTCGTTTTTCAATGTTCCAGGATGTTTTGGAATCAGTTTTTCGTAAGGAATTTAATGGGAATGTTGGTTTTTGTTATTTATGAAGTTTTTTATATGAAATGATCGTGAACTTTATGAGGGGTATTTTCGTAATTTTGTCAAATTTTATGAAAATTGGCGAAGTGGTTTACTTGGTTTCGATTTGTTGTTTATTGTGTCTGAGTGGGTTTTCCTAAGCGTAATGCAGGCTCTAGGGTTGTTTTGATGTTAGGGGTAATTTGGTAATTTTAGTGATTTTTATCGTGAAGCTTCTTTTTGGTTTGCAAGATGATGATTGCTATGTTTCTGGGGTCGTATTTTCCTAGCGTAGCGTGGTTTCTAAGTTTTGTCAGTTCGAGATACCTCATCCGGATTTCTGAAACATATCTGGTAACAAAATAAAGCATTGGAATAGACATCCATCATTGGGAACCTTTGCGATCGGGTCGACGACTTGATTAATCAGGTGGATGCAAAAATGGGGTGTCTACAGATGCCCCTCTTTGGCAGAGGGTTGAAGCAAACTAGATAGCAAATCTATCTTGGTAGATAGTGTGATATCCGAATGCCAAAGCTAGTGACAGTTCATTTTGCAGCCTGATTTAACAATTCGTCGGGGTATTCGGATCATTGAGCGTAAAACTCTCCCCGAACTAGAAAAGTGTCAGGTCCTTCAGCGCGAGCTCTCACTGGCAGTGTCAGATCCTTGAATTTTAGAAAATTCTCCTTGACTGATGTAACAACTGTGCAAGTGTGTGGGCTCAAAATCTGAGATAGATATAAAAAAGTTTGAATTGGAAATGAGTAAAAAATGAAGTAAATTTAAATTGAGCATAAACTGAGCATAAATCCAAGAAAATCCTTGCCAGCATCTGAGCATAATTTCGAGAAAACCCTCGGCGGTAACTGAGCATAGTTCCGAGAAAACCCTCGGCGGCATCTGAGCATAATTCCAAGAAAACCCTTGGCGGCATCTGAGCATAGTTCCAAGAAAACCCTTGGCGGCATCTGAGCATAGTTCCGAGAAAACCCTCGGCGACATCTGAGCATAATTCCAATAAACCCTTGGCGGCATGTGAGCATAGTTCCGAGAAAACCCTCGGCGGCATCTGAGCATAATTCCAAGAAAACCCTTGGCGGCATCTGAGCATAGTTCCAAGAAAACCCTCGGCGGCATCTGAGCATAATTCGAAGAAAACCCTTGGCGGCATCTGAGCATAGTTCCGAGAAAACCCTCGGCTGCATCTGAGCATAATTCCAAGAAAACCCTTGGCGGCATCTGAGCATAGTTCCGAGAAAACCCTCGGCCGGCATCTGAGCATAATTCCAAGAAAACCCTTAGCGGCATCTAAGCATAGTTCCGAGAAAACCCTCGGCGGCATCTGAAGCATAGTTCCGAGAAAACCCTCGGCGGCATCTGAGCATAATTCCAAGAAAACCCTTGGCGGCATCTGAGCATAGTTCCGAGAAAACCCTCGGCGGCATCTGAGCATAATTCCAAGAAAAACCCTTGGCGGCATCTGAGCATAGTTTTCGAGAAAACCCTCGGCGGCATCTGAGCATAATTCCAAGAAAACCCTCGGCGGCATCTGAGCATAATTCCAAGAAAACCCTTGGCGGCATCTGAGCATAATTCCAGAAAAACCCTTGGCGGCATTGAGCATAGTTCCGAGAAAACCCTCAGCAGCATCTGAGCATAGTTCCAAGAAGAAAACCCTCGGCGGCATCTGAGCATAATTCCAAGAAAAACCCTTGGCGGCATCTGAGCATAGTTCCGAGAAAACCCTCGGCGGCATCTGAGCATAATTCCAAGAAAAACCCTTGGCGGCATCTGAGCATAATTCTAAAAAACCCTGGCGGCATCTGAGCATAATTCCAAGAAAACCCTTGGCGGCATCTGAGCATAGTTCCGAGAAAACCCTCGGCGGCATCTGAGCATAACTCCAAGAAAACCCTTGGCGGCATCTGAGCATAGTTCCGAGAAAACCCTCGGCGGCATCTGAGCATAATTCCAAGAAAACCCTTGGCGGCATCTGAGCATAGTTCCGAGAAAACCCTCGGCGGCATCTGAGCATAATTCCAAGAAAACCCTTGGCGGCATCTGAGCATAGTTCCGAGAAAACCCTCGGCGGCATCTGAGCAAAATTCCAAGAAAACCCTTGGCGGCATCTGAGCATAATTCCAAGAAAACCCTTGGCGGCATCTGAGCATAGTTCCGAGAAAACCCTCGGCGGCATTTGAGCATAATCCAAGTTAACCCTTGGCGACAACTGATCAAAATTGGCAAATGAACGAAGGACTTTTGGGAAAGAATGAATGAATTTGGAAAAGACTAATCAGAGTGAATTGAATAAATCTGGAAGATATTGAATCTGGAAGAGAAATGATCGAATCCAGGAATGATTGGATCTGGGAATACCATATTAGTTGATCTCTGGACACAGTCAAATGTGAGATCTGAAGTGCTTTTGTTTGAACCTCAAGGATTTATCCAAAAATTTTATGAATTTAGAACCTGAGTTTTTATTTCTTTTGAACCTTAAGAGTTTTTTTGAAAAAACTGCTATCAAGAGGGTAACCTTAAGTTTGGAGTTCTTATTTTTTTTAGGATTAACATTGCTCAAAAAACAAAATGTCCTAGTTCGACAATAAACATGGCATTGAAAATATTGAACACATCATTAAAAAATACCCCTAGTATAAGGGGGGAAATTACATATCTAGAGGAAAAAGAAAAAATGCCCCTTGTATGAAGGTTTGAAATATTTGATTACCACAAGCGCAATAAGATCCAACTTTTAATTTTGATTAATTTTATTAAAGATTTTGAGTCAGGCTCAAGAGAACAAAATATTTCCTTTTTAGACTCATCATAGAATTCACCATTCTCTCCATTGGTTCACTTGGGGAAGTAAGAATTTTCAGATCGATCGTAGACAAGATACTTGTGGCTTCTGAATCTATGCCTGGTTTAAGCTGAGTATTGAACTTGATTATTCAGATTTCTGACGTTTCAGCTCGAACTGCTCTTAGCTTGGGATTTTCTTCTGTTTTTTTTTTTTTATTTGCTCTAACTTTTGCCTAGATCGCCTTTTCAGGTTTTCAATCTAACGAGCTTGCTCTACCTTTTGCCTAGATCGCCTTTTCAGGTTTTCAATCTAGCGAGCTTTTTCTTTTTTCTTGGCTTTGATTGTTGCCAAAGTTGTCCTTTCAGATTTTCAACTTTGCGAGCTTGCCTTAATTTTTGCCTAAGTCGCCCTTTTCAGATTTTCAACTTAGCAGGCTTCATCATGTTTTTTTTTTTTTTGACCTTCTAGAATTACTGTCTGATCATGTTCTACTACCTTCCTTGACCTTTTCACACGGTACTTAGGAGGACTTTTATAGGTAGGCTTGGGACTAGGCATAATATGAAAGGGATTTTGAGGCTCAAAAACCTAAATGCCCCTTGTGTGGCACTTTTTCTTGAATTTCCTTCCCCATTCTTTTGAATTTTTTCTTTTTAGATTTTTTTCTTTATCGGGGAATCTATTTTTTATTTTGGTGTGGTCGGGCCTGAAATAACTTCTTAGGTTGCCTACGTACCCCAAATTTTTGGGATCAGACCAAAACGTAGTTCGGATTTTTCCCTCCCCTAGGTTAGGTGATCAGGCTAAGAAATAAAAGGCATAATTTTTCTCTTTTTGAACAGGCTGCAAAGGGGTTGAGAAAGGAGATAAAGAATTAGGTAATAGGAAAATTGATTCGGTCAAAAATGGCCTCCTTAAATGTAGTACCGTTTGATTTGGTCAAGGTTGGTTGGTTCTGGTAACTCGATTCCATCATGATCTTGAAGCCTGACAGCTTTTCCTGGTAGTATCTCCTTGATGATGTACGGACCTCCCCAATTTGGTTTGAACTTCCCTCTAGGGTCAAAGATAGGTGCCCGATTCTCTTTGAGTACTAAATCCCCGACTTGTAAGTGACGAACCTTGATCTTTTTATCAAATGCACGGGCAACTCTTCTTTGATAAGCTTGCACGTGATACAAAGCTCTCAGTCGTTTTTCTTCAATCAAATCAATTCTTCATACCGCTGGCGAACCCAATCTGTTTCTGACAACTGACTTTCCAACAAGACCCTCAGAGATGGAATTTCCATTTAAACTGGCAAGACTGCTTCCATGCCAAACACTAAGGAGTAGGGAGTAGCTCCAGTAGAGGATCGAATTGAAGTTCGATATGCCCATAGTGCAAATCACAGTTTTTCAGACCAATCTCGATGTGATTGACACATTTTCCTTATGATAGTTTTAAGATTCTTATTAGCTGCTTCGACTGCTCCATTAGTCTGAGGGCGGTAAGGAGATGATTTGTGGTGTGAGATTTTGAACTTTGAACACAAAGTAATAACTTCCGCTTTGAAATGTGACC
>NW_028237574.1:0-16543 GCF_017979445.1 Akebia trifoliata | reverse complement strand
CACACACCTTTTTAACACTTTTCATCATCCTTTTCACCCTCTCAAAAATATCAACAACCACTCCCTTACACTACAATTCTTCTAATCAAAACCCACTCCCCTTAATCACACCTAACACTCAACCAAAATAGGTTGAAAAATCCAACCCATTTGGATAAAAAAAAACCTACTCACACCTCACCCATAAACCTTATGCCATTTTTCACCTTTTTTATATTTTCACTCCACTCTACCCCTAAAAGTCACCTTCAAAATCCTATAAACCCCCTCTCCCATTATCTCACAAACTTTCCAAGACTTGAATCCTCTTATCAAGCTTCAACTCTCTTAGCTTTCTCTTTACTCTAAAAATTCTCTCGCCTCCTAACTCTCTCTCAATTCGTCTAAATCCTTACTCAATTTTCTAAAGTGAATTTCATATACAACCTTAATTTATATACCAAAACCCTTTTATTTTCACCTTCAAAGTTCAAAAGTGTAAAGTCAAAGAAGTTCACATCTTGAAGACCTGTAAGAAACTCAAAGAAAAAGAAGAAGAAGATAGAGTGAGGACAATAAAAAAAGATAATTTCCCCCTTCTCTTCCCTCCATACTTTCCCTCTTCTACTTCTCCTCTTTTTTTTAGAATAACCCTAAGATATAATGGATACCCTCCCCTATTTTCAATGAATTAGGCTTCGGCTTAGTTGAAAGGGTAAGGGTTGAAACCCCTTTTCAAAAAAGTATTTCTTAAAAATTCCTACATTTTTGCACGCACCATGAAATGTTTTGAGACTAAGGCCTTGGGCCCTTTTCTTATGGAAATGAGCCCTTGATTAAAGAGTCTACATTTTTCAAAAAAATTCAAGAGTATGGACCATGATGGCCCCCTTTCTCAATAATGAAACCCTCTTTGGTTTAAGTCGAAATCAAAGCCCCTCTCATTCAAAAACACAAATCGATTTTTCCCAACCTTTATTTTCATTTTCTAAAAATGATCAAATTAGATATTACTACCAATGGTGGAGGGAATAGGGTGCCTAACACCTTCCTTATTCCTTAACATGGGCCCCCTATCCTAAATCTTAAGTGGACCAATACCCTTATCCGTACGAGAGTCACTACAAACAAAAATGAATTTTGAAACTAAGGCCTTGGACCCTTTTTCTTATGAAAATGGACCCTTGACCAAAGAGTTTAAAATTTTTCAAAAATGTCCAAACACATGGAACATGATAGGGTCATTTCCTTAATAAGGAAAGCTTGTTTGGTTTAAGCTAAAATCGAAGTCCCTCTCACTCGAGGGCACAAATCGATTTTTTCCAACTTTTATTTTTTATTTTTCGAAAAACGACCAAACCAAAGATTACCACCAATGGTGGAAGGAATATGGTGTGTAAGACCTTCCATATTCCCTAACATGGATTCATTTACCTAGATTTTAGGTAGATCAATGTTCCTTATTCGTACAAGAGTCACCAACAAAAAATGATTTTTTGAAACTATTTTTCAAGTACTCATTCACACCATTTTCTTAAAAAACAATGGCGGCGACTCCAAATTCAAGTAGTTAAGATCTTTGGACTCAAAAATTTCATATTTATAATTATTATAGAGAGTTGCTATTGGCATCCCAAATTTTACTTATTACGCCCCAATTTCTTAAATTATTTATCACACTTCAATTGAAAATTAAACCACTCCACTCAAAAATTACGTAAGTTTGGCTTAAATTATCATCTCAACATTACAAAACATTACAACACTCGTTTAAACCCAAAAAATCTAGGGAAAAACGAGAGAGTTTCTATCAGGGCCCCAACTTTTTTACTTATTCTAAATCATTTACTTATTTTCTTTATCTTTAATTGGGGTGCAATAAGTAAAAAAGTTGGGTGCCAATAACAGCAGCTCTCTTATCATAGGTATCCAGTATTTTCAGGAACACGTGGCACAAGGTTAGCATTTTGGTCGGATAGGGGTTGTCTACTTACCAGTTACCACAATTAGAGCCAATATAGAACAACAAAACAAATGAACTCAAATATCTTCTTCTTTTCCAACTTCCAAACACCATTGTTGGATATCTACGCCTACAAACCCTCCTAATTGGTGAATTTTTTTTTTTTTCATTTCACAGGAGATTCTGAATTCTCAAACAATAAAAAAATGGCAATCTCTGCAACCCCATTTACTCTCCATACCAATCTAGACACTCCCATCAAGGTAAGCTTCCCCAACACCGCTTCTTTGTTTCTTTCTCCAAGCCAAAAATGGCGAATGTTAGCTTCTACTCTTACAGACTCCAAAAATATTCCAAGAATGGCAATAACTCATGAAACCAATAATGGGTATTTCTCAGAACTTAGTTTAGTTCCTAGAAATAATGGGATGTTGGCTAATGCTGCTATTTTGCTTCAATCCATGGACTTAACAAACCCCGATGAGTGTTCCGAAACTTACGCTTTAATCTTCCAAAGCTGTCGAAAGTTTGATAATTTAGAATTGGGCTTTCAAGTTCACGCCCATTTGATTGTTTCTGGAGTTGCATTGTGTGCATTTCTTAGCAGTCAACTTCTTGAGTTCTACTGTAAGTTTGGCCGTATTAATGATGCTCATCTATTATTTGATAAAATGTCGGAAAGAAATGTTTTCAGCTGGACTTCAATTATAGGATTATACTATGGGTTAGGTGATTATGAAGAGACGATTAGGTTGTTCTATTTAATGGTTGATGAGGGAGTTCGGCCCGATCACTTTATCTTTCCAAAGGTTTTCAAAGCGTGTTCTGAGTTGAAGAATTATCGGGTAGGGAAGGATGTTTATGATTACATGTTGAGTATTGGATTTGTTGGGAATCCTTTCGTGAAAAAATCACTTCTCGATATGTTTATAAAGTGTGGGAAGATGGACTCTGCAAGGCGGTTGTTCGAGGAGATGGAATTTAAGGATGTTGTGACTTGGAACATGATGGTTTCAGGTTACGCGTCAAAGGGGGATTTCAAGAAGGCTTTAAAGTATTTTGAGGACATGAAGCTCGCTGGTGTAAGACCTGATCGTGTGACATGGAATTCAATCATTGCGGGGTATGCCCAAAATGGGCAGGTCAATGAGGCTTCCAATTTTTTCTTGGAGATGCGTCATTCAGAAGAATTTAAGCCGAATGTGGTGTCTTGGACTGCATTAATAACAGGGAATGAACAAAGTGGTTGTTCATATCGTGCATTGCAGGTTTTCAAACAGATGGTAATTGAAGGAGTGAAACCAAACTCTGTTACCATTTCAAGTATCCTTTCGGCTTGTACAAACTTGACTTTGCTTCAACATGGCAAGGAGATCCATGGGTATTGTATAAAAAGGGAAGGATTACATTCAGATGTGATTGTTGGCAACTCATTAGTAGACTTTTATTCCAAATGTCAAACAGTGGACGTTGCACGCCAAAATTTCGATTTAATCAAACAAAAGGATTTGGTATCATGGAATGCCATGCTTGCCGGTTATGCATTGACGGGTCATCGTGATGAAGCAGTTGAACTTCTCAATGAGATGAAGTCATTGGGAGTCAACCCCGACATTGTTACATGGAACGGACTGATCACAGGTTATACCCAGAGCGGAGAGGGGAAGACGGCTCTTGAATTCTTTTATAGAATGCGTGAAACTAGTATAAAGCCTAATACAATTACAATATCCGGTGCACTTGCGGCTTGTGCTTTGGTGAAGGATCTAAAATTAGGGAAGCAAATTCACGGTTTCGTTACAAGAAACCAAATTGAGTTGTCTACAGGTGTAGGAAGCGCTCTTATATCAATGTATTCAGGATGTGATCGCTTGGAACTAGCATGCTTTGTGTTCAATGAGCTTTCCACAAGAGATGTTGTTATTTGGAATTCTATTATTTCTGCGTGTGCCCAGAGTGGACTTGGTGTTGGTGCCTTGAACTTGTTGAGAGACATGAACATAAATAATGTGAAACCCAACATGGTCACGATGGTTTCAGTCCTCCCTGCTTGTGCAAGATCAGCTGCATTGCGACCAGGTAAAGAGATTCACCAGTTTATTATCAGGCGTGGGCTTGATACATGTAGCTTCATATGTAATGCCCTTATTGACATGTACGGACGGTGTGGGTCTATCAAAAAAGCACGAAGAGTATTTGATTTGATTCCCGAAAAAGACATAGTTTCCTGGAACACAATGATTGCAGGGTATGGGATGCATGGTTTTGGGATGGATGCCGTGAATCTCTTCCGCCGTTTGTGGTGCACGGGACTAAAACCAAACCATATCACCTTCACGAATCTTTTGTCTGCATGTAGTCACTCAGGATTGATTGATGAAGGTTGGGAGTACTTCAAGTTGATGAAATCAGAATGTTCTATGGATCCTGCCGTAGAGCAATATTCTTGTATGGTAGATTTACTTTCACGCGCCGGTCAGTTTGATGAAGCCATGAAATTTCTCGAAGAGATGCCATTTGAACCCAATGCAGCTATATGGGGTTCATTGTTGGGTGCTTGTAGGATCCATTGTAACCCCGAGCTTGCAGAGTATGCCGCTGGGTTTCTTTTTGAACTTGAGCCTCAGAATTCCGGAAACTATATACTCTTAGCGAACATCTACTCAGCGGTCGGAAGATGGGAAGATGCAGCAAGAACAAGACGTTTGATGAAGGAAAGAGGGGTGACAAAGCCTCCGGGCTGTAGTTGGATAGAAGTGAAATGTAGAGTCCATAGCTTCATCGTTGGGGACACTTCACACCCATTGATGGATGAGATATCTGCAAAGATGGAAAGCTTGTTTAAAGAGATTAAGGAGATTGGATATGTTCCGGACACGAACTTTGTGTTGCAGGATGTAGAGGAAGACGAGAAGGAGTTCAACCTCTGTGGACATAGTGAGAAGCTGGCCTTAGCTTTCGGCTTGATCAGCACACCAAGTGGAACCCCTTTGAGGATCATTAAGAACTTGAGGGTATGTGGGGATTGCCACTCGGCGACTAAGTTCATATCCAAAGTTGCAGATAGAGAGATCATAATGAGAGATTGTTACCGGTTTCACCATTTTGTTGATGGAGTGTGCTCTTGTGGTGATTATTGGTAAAGAAAATATATTTGGGTAGGAAAAATCTATCATCTACTAACACTATAAAAGTGATATGTACTTTCTTGACTTACTCCATTAATTGTCTTTTTAAGTAAGAAAATACGTTAAGTTATTGAGAAAACTGACATGAAACCAAATTGTTTCACGAATATTATTATCTTAGCATCTACTATAATAACATGCATTTGAATTCACAAAACTACCAAAGATTATAACAAAAAAATCGTTGTCAAAGTAATTATTTATATAACAAAAAGAACTCAGTGCCTAGGGTTTTCAAGTATCCTGAATTTAATTTTTCACCTTTTTTTATATATACTAAAAATAAGTATTTCGATATGGAAATGGGCTTGAGTCCCTAATAAAGGCATTTTGGTCATTTTCGAGAAAAATATGAGAGTTTTTAGGAAATGTTTGGTATGATCATAAATCGATAGTTTCTACATCTGGGGATGGTTTCTCTAATGTGTAACATGGTTTATAAATAAAGGGTATCTTTGTTACTCAAAAAAAAAAAAAAAATATATATATATATATATATATTAAGGGATCACCATATTTACATTGCCTTGTTTGTATCATCGGAGAACTCAGTTTTACACAGGGATGCAACTTGGTCTAATTCAAAACCAAACCAATAGGTTTGGGCTAGTTTTGTTTGGTTTGGAACAAGTTGCGGTTCACTTTTGGGTTAAGAAAATGGAGAACTAGTCAATTCAGTTCATTTCTCGATCCAAGGCTTGTATGGAACCGAACCAAACTGAAAACCGAGTCCTCATATAATAAATAAATATATACTAATTTATTATAAATTATTTTATGAGTTTGGACATAGATTTATGACTTTTTTATGGATAGGTTAATGTTTAATGTGTATTATTATTATTATTATATAAATTTCAATTAAAAATATGTTACTCCCAAACATGTTTATAGAATATTGGCAATCAATAGATCTGAATCAAACCAAACTGACCTTAGTCTTGTTTGAGTTGATTTGGTTAATTGTCATTTTGGTTCGATTCTGATTCATATTTACTGGAATTGCCCTATGTTGATTTGGTTCGAATTGGCTTCAAAGCAAACCAAGTTACACCCCTAGTTTTACCTTTGTTCTGTTTGATGATTTGTTTAAATCTTTAATTTGGGTGTGATAAATAATTTAAGAAATTGGGATATAATAAATAGAAGTTGGGGTGCCAATAGAAGCTCTCTTTATTTAAGGTTAAAAGCTCTTTGAAGTTGTAGGTTCTTGTTCTTGATTCCGTCATTTCCCTCTCTCAATCCCAAGTTTATGAGGGTTGGCCCTGTAGACAAAATTTTGATGATCAAGTCAGTGGTCATACCAAGTATAGATTAATGATAACCTATGCTACAAATCCTAATGCTCTTTGTAAACTCCCTGATGTGGCATTTCTTCGAAATACATAAGGAAAAAGATCTATGGTTCTATGCATTACCACATCAAAGAGCATCAGGTTTTAGAGCATTAATTTGTCATTAGTCTATGGTCAAAGTTTCTAGGATTAGAGTGCATACTTAATGCTAGACGAGTGGGTGCTATAGTCCCCACTGAACTTTTTTGAATTTTTTATTTGTAATTTAGCCCTCATATTTTAATGGTTATTATATATATATATACCTTGTATTTTTTAAACTGATAACTTATATCCTTACGGTGATTTAGATTATAGCCCCCTCTCGATATTTGATATATACCCTTGTGTTTTTCCTTACATGGTTCATTTAGCTTTATAAAAAATAAAAGCACCAGCTGATTTAAATAGTTCCCCTACCTTTCTCTTTTTTTATTTTTTATTTTTTAATGATATTACTTATTAGACATATTTGCTTATGCTTTTCAAACTAGTAATGGGGCTAAAATAGGTTGGATTTTATTCAAAATCCAAGTGATTCGAATATGATTTTTAGTGGGTTTGGTTCCTTCTAGTATATCCGAATTAAAATGTGGGTCGGATATGGGTTGATGTCCCTTGACTCAAATCGGATACGGATCCATCCCTATATCTACCTATATTCGAATGATATATTATTTTGTATATTGTATGGTATATTTTTATATTTTTTAGTCTATCATTCATCAACAAATGAGTATTATGCGTAGTGGGCAAAACTTCTCTTTAAAAGGGAGAGGTCTTAAGTTCAAGTCATATTAAAGCCACATTTTTTAATAAATTACTTTGAAATGATTTGGAATTATCCGACTGACTGACCCAAATCAATTAATTTGATAAGATCAGATCTGGATATGGGCTTAATGAAAAAAAAAAAAAAATTTGGATATGATTTGAGTTAATAGGAAAGACCACTTCCCTCTCTCATTCATCAACCAAATGCTTGAAAGCTTAGCCAAACATGCCTATTATTACTTCCTTGATAGCTATTCGGGATACAATCAAATCCCAATTACCCTAGAAGATCAGACGAAAATCACATTTACATGTACCTCTGAGACATTTGCCCATCGTTGCATGCCCTTTGGGTTATGCAACGCACCAACCACTTTTCAAAAATGCATGTTAAGTATTTTTTCCGATTTGGTAGAAATTTTTTTAGAGGTCTTCGTGGTTGATTTTTCTGTATTTGGGTTCAACTTTGAGAACTGTTTAAATCACCTTAAACAAGTCTTAACTAAATGTCGAGAGAAGAATCTAATGCTTAATTGGGAGAAGAACCACTTCATGGTAATCTCCGAAATCATTCTAGGTTATATTATCTCCCACAAAGGAATTAAGATAGATAAGGAAAAAATTGATCTTATCTCTAATTTACCTCCACCAAAAATGGTCAAAGAAGTCTGATTTTTTCCTTGGGCATGCAGGGTTCTATTGACATTTTATCAAGGATTCTTGAAAAATCTTTAAACCCTTGTGTGATTTACTCATCAAAAACACCACGTTTGATTTATCCAAACCCTATTTAAAAGTTTTTGAGAAACTCAAAACTGAGTTGACTTCAACACTTATCATCCAACCACCCAATTGGGATCTTTCTTTTGAGGTGTTGTGTAATGCATTTGACTACACTATAGGTGTTGTTTTAGGACAGAGAGTTGACAAGCTCCCCCATATCATTCAGTATCAAGCAAAACACTCAACGATACCTAACTCAACTACTCCACCACTGGAAAAAAATTACTACCGGTTGTTTTTACACTTGACAAATTCCGATCCTTCCTTATTGGGTCTAAGGTTGTGATTTTCACAAATCACACTACGTTAAAATACCTTCTTGTTAAGAACGATGCTAAAGCACGATTATCTGATGAATCCTTTTGCTTTAAGAATTTGATCTCGAAATTCGAATAAAAAAGAATACTAGAATGTAGTTGCAGATCACCTTTCGAGGTTAGTAGTCGAGTCCAGTCCATGCTCCCCACCTATCTCTGAGAATTTTCCAAATGAACAGTTCATGCTAATATCCAACCCTGACACACCCTGGTATGTTGACATTGTCAATTACCTAGTGATAGGGCAAATACTCGTCTCTTGGACCAAATAAGAGAGGATGCAGATTTTCGCCAAATCCAAATGATTTTTCTAGGATGATTCGTGCTCATTCAAGTATTGCCCATACCAAATAATTAGATGGTCTATTCCTAATGGAAATCAAAAAACATTCTTGAGTTATATCACAACTACACTTGTGGAGGGCATTTTGGTGGCAAAAAACAAATGCAAAGATATTACAGTATGATTTTTACTGGCCCACCATCTTCCATGATGCCCACTTCTTCGCTAAATCGTGTAATAGATGTCAACGTTTAGGTAAGATTAGAAAAATAAATGAGATGCCCCAACAATTGATCTTAATCATCGAAATTTTCGATGTATCGGGCATTAATTTTGTGGGTCTGTTCCCTATTTCTCATAATTTCCAATACATTTTAGCTATCGTGGACTCTGTGTCGAAATGAGTGGAAGCCATAGCATGCTGAACTAACGACCACAAGGTTATTGTTCAATTTTTTAAAACCAACATGTTTGCTCGATTTGTTACACCTCGCACTATAATTAGTGATGGTAGTAAACATTTTTGTAATAGGGTTTTTGAAGCTTTGATATGTAAATACACAATAACTCACAAAGTAGCCACTCCATATCACCCACAAACAAATGGGCAAATGGAAATTTCCAATCGGAAAATTAAGACCATTCTTGAGAAAATATCAATCTTACAAGGAAAAATTGGTCTTTACGCTTGAACAATGCATTATGGGCCTAAAGATTTACTTACAAAACCCTGATTGGCATGTCTCCATATCAATTGATCTTTAGTAAAGCTTGTTACCTCCCAGTCGAACTCGAACACAAAGCTTTTTGGATAGTAAAACATCTTAACTTTGACCTTGCCAAGGCCGGTGAACATAGGAAACTACAACTCACTGAATTGAAAGAGTTGCAAAATAATGCATATGATAGTGCAAAAAGATACAAGAATCGTACCAAAGTTTGGCATGAAAAGCACATTTAAAGGAAAATTTTCCGCCTAGGTAAATAAGTGTTGCTTTACAACTCTAAACACATATGTTCCCAGGAAAATTAAAATATCGACAGATAGACTTTTTGTGGTCACAATATCCATCTACATGGAGCCATTAAAATTCTCAATCCCTTTGATAGAAGTATCTTTCAAACTAATGTTCAAAGGCTAAAATCTTTTTTTTATTTGCCAACATCCCAAGAACGAGATTCATTTTTGAGTGATCCTGTGTACCAGGATTAAGCTCATGTCATTGTCTGACTAATGACAATAAATTTAACATTTTTCGAAAGGCAACCCTCGAGTAGTTTTTTAGCAAATCCATTTTGATCCCGCGTAGGATCTTAATTTCTTCTTTTTTTTGAACTCCCAAATAGTGGTATAAGGGTTAAAACATTTCAAAATTTTAAAAAAAAATTTATTGAAAATTTTATTTTCTACTAAATTTTTTTCTTAGAAAATTTATTTTCCTAAGATTTTTCAAGGGAGAAATTTTATTTTCCTGAAAAATTGTTCACTTAAAACCCTCAACCCTAATATTTTTCTCCTCATCTTCTTCTCCAACCTTCAACCAACCTCCAAAACATAAACCCTCCACTTCCATAGTTCGATCAACCCACTCTTACCCCCCCCCCCCCCACGTCAACATCGAATGGTGCATCTGCGCCGTTTTCATACAGCGACCAAACCCCGACCAATCATCAACTAGCTCACGTCACCTAACTGTGCTATCCACCTCATTCTCAACGTCACGGTACCATACAATCCCCCTACCCTCCATTTTTCCCACCAAACCCCTATTCTTCTACTATCTCCACTAATGCCACCTAAATTGGGCACAATATTTTTTGTAGAAGCCTATTATATGGCTTTCAATTTGCATTAAGGTGCATGGTTTCATGATGAGATCCTTGCTCGAGGGTGGAGTCAATTATTTTATGAGGGTAATAAGACATTCGCTAAAGAACTTGTTAGAGAATTCTACGATTCATTCGTCTCCGTTGACCACTCCATCCCGTCACTTAATATCAATTTTTGTGGAATTTTGATAATAATCAATGCCTTAGATATTCAAAAAAATTTAGGCAATGAGTTGGTTTAGAATGTCATTTGCAAGCCAGGTTTGGGTTTTGAGCATTATATCACTCAACTCAAGCTCTCTAAACAAGAAATCTGCATCACTGACGGTGGTCTCAAGTCCAAATGTCTTTATGAGAATCAATACTTCTGTTGGCGATGGATCACGAGTAATATTTTGGGCACTCAGCATTCGACTAAGATGCACACAAAACATCTCTATATTTTACACGTTGTTCAGACTCGTGATCTGACCTTTTGTGTTGTCTACCTGTTTCTTGAGACAATCACTGATGTGATGACAACTCGGATTCGTTCCTTGGCTTTACTTCATCTTGTTTGTTGTATTCTTCAATGACGGATGGGTATTCTCATGGCTAGCCTACTTACTCAAGGTCAAATCGAGGAGCTATCTCTTGGAAATCATCCAAACAGACATGTATGGCTAAATCTTTAATAGAATTAGAGTTCATTACATTAGAATTAACGGGAATTGAGGTTGAATGGTTGAAAAACCTATTGATAGGTATTCATTTATGGGAAAAACCAATGCCATTAACATTTATTCACTGTGATAATCAGGCTACTATAACCAAGGCTAAAAACCATATATGTAATGGTAAGAGTAGACACATTCGTCTTAGACATAATGTGGTCAGGTAATTATTAATGAATGAAGTGATTGCTATTGACTTTGTAAGGTCAAAAAATAATTTAGTAGATCCATTAACAAAATCATTAACTAGAGGGTTAATGAGTAAATCCTCGAGGAGAATGAGATTAATGCATAGATAAATAATTAGTTTATGATGGAAATCCAATTTACATTAATGGAGATCTCAAGAAGTAGATTCAATGGGTAATAACAAGTCACTGAACTAATTAATGAAGCAATAATAAAAAAGAGTTAACAAACTTTTTGTTCCTTTCCTATGGTGTTAAGTAGTGCTTATTTATGACAAGTTAATGATGAACAAAAGTTCTTAATATAATTCATAGTCTTATTAAGTAATATGTAATAGTCATAGAACACATTTGATGGACTTACCTATGAGAATGTGGAAGTGGGGTCGCTTCGTATGAATATTATGAACAAATATTCTAAAACATTCATGAAAGATCAAGATTCGACACATAGTCGAAAAATGTCAAATCATAAGAATTTGATCAGTCATAGAAAGAAAGATATGTATGATATGATAACTAACTTACACTAAAAGAGAAAAGGTTAAGTAACCTAGTTACACCAAGTCTCTGAGAGTTATGTTTATCTATACTAAGTGTCGATTAAGTCTAAAAGACATCAACATTAGGTACCTGAAATTTCACCTTGTACGAGCAACGCTTCCTTATCTTTTTTACTATGAATCTATAGGGGATTATTGTAAAATTCATAGTTCCATATATTTTGAGAATAAGGTTTGAATTCAAGACCTCTTGAGTGTTTCTTGTAAAGAGTAGAAATTTCCTTATTTGGGTGAAAAACATAAATTAAAAAGAATTTTTTATTTATTTTTTCTTTTTTGTATAAGTTGAAAGTCAAGATTTCTTTTTTGCTTTTTGGTTATGAGAGTTGTAAAGACAACTCTTTAAATCTTTAGTCCCACATTGGATAAATACAAAAATAGTTTTCAACTTATTTATGATTTCTCTCACACTATTGTTTGAGTGTAAGAGAGAGAGAGAGAGAGAGAGAGAGAGAGAGACTGGGCCTTCCACGTACATGGGAGCTCAAGGTACCATGAGATTGTAGCCTATTGTGTTTGGGGCCAACTCGTGGAAAAATCTTAGTGCGTGTGTACTCATGCGATGCATATTCAGGGGGTGCAAATCTCGAAATTTAAGCCCTACGTGGGTGTGCTACTGAAAGCGCCCTCGATCCGCGGGGTGCGCGGATCCGCTTTTGACCCTTGAGGTTTGGGAGTCGCCACCTAGTTATTTCGGTCTAGGAACCGATCAATGACTCTAAACGGATAAAAGCTAATCTAAAACAAAAAAAACTGAATTCGGGGATCAAGTTACGGGGTTGGAAGGTGTTAGGCACCAACCCCGCCCGGCCAAAGCCGGTCTCTACTAAACTCCCAAGTAAATTACATTGCTAAAACCTAGATAAGAAAATAAATAAAAATAAAAGGTTTACCTTTCCGATGGCAAGGACTTGATTCCCTCAGATCTGACAAAAAGAGCTCCTTGTACCGTGCTCCCTTGCTTCGTTCTGTTTCCTGATTTGACTTCGGATCTCCGAGGCAAGGTATCTCCTTGTTTTTTTTTTTGAATCTGAACTCTTCAAGTTCGTTGCGGATTTGGGGATGTTTTTAGAAGGCTTTTGGGTGTTTTCTAGACTAAAATTGAAGGAGGGATGTTAGCTAAGGAGTTGGGGCTCCAAAACTAGGGTTTATGGGGGGCTAGGGGAGCTTCTAGACCTACTTCTCCTAGGGTTTTTTATTTGATACGAAAATAGGGTGTGAGTACCTCTATTTATAGATGTTTTTTAGGGTTGATTTGGATAGAGTTAGTGTTTAATTAGAGATCTTTTAATTAGAGTTGTGTTTTAATTTGACTTGTTTTAGGTAGAATTGTGTTTTAATTAGAATTGTTTTAGGTAGAATTATTTTTAAGTTAGAACTCTATTAGATAGAGTTATTATTTAATTAGATCTTATTATGACTTTTGGTCTTATTTTGATTGACTTTTAATGTTTGACTTTAGTCTTAATTGATTGACTTTTAATATCTTGACTTTAGTCTTGCTTAATTGACTTTAATTTTGACTTCAGTCCCACTTAATTGACTTTAATACATTGACCTTAGTCTTGCTTGATTTACTTTTAATTTTTGGAGAACCCCCCTCCATTATTTCTTTAATTCTTTGGACCCCCAAATGGAGGGGTCCTTAAAGAAATATCCCACGAACCCTCAACTTTTGCCTGAAAGTCCGATTGATCGATTTTTTAGGTTCAAATTTTTAATTAATTTCATTAATGTTTAATTTAATTATTTAATGTTTATTATTAATTTCGAATTTTTTATCATGAAAATTGTGAAATTACCGTTTTGCCCCCGAGAGGACTTTTCACGTTTCAAGTCGATTTTTGATGTTCTAGGATGTTTTAGAATCAGTTTTTCGTAAGGAATTCAATGAGAATGTTGGTTTGTGTCATTTATGAAATTTTTTGTGTGAAACGATCATGAACTTTATGAGGGGCATTTTCGTAATTTTGTCAATTCTGTGAAATTGGCGAAATGATTTATTTGGTTTCGATTTGTTATTTTATGTGTTTGAGAGAGTTTTCCTAAGCGTAACGTAGGCTTTAGGGTTGTTTTGATGTCAGGGGTATTTTAGTAATTTGGTAATTTTTAGTGGTTTTTATCGTGAAGCTTCTTTTTGGTTTGCAAGATGATGATTTCTATGTTTCTGGGGTCGTATTTTCCTAGCGTAGCGTGATTTCTAAGGTTTTGTCAGTTCGAGATACCTCATCTGGATTTCTGAAACAAATCTGGTAACAAAATAAAGCAATAGAATACACATCCATCATTGGGAATCCTTGCGATCGGGTTGACGAGTTGATTAATCAGGCGAATGCAAAAATGGGGTGTCTACAGATGCCCCTCTTTGGCAGAGGGTTGAAGCAAACTAGATAGCAAATCTATTTTGGTAGATAGTGCGATATCCGAATGCCAAAGCTAGTGACAGTTCATTTTGCAGCCTGATTTAGCAATTCGTCAGGGTGTTCGGATCCTTGAGGGTAAAGCTCTCCCCGAATCAAAAAGTTGTCAGGTCCTTGAGCGCATACTCTCACTGACGGTGTCAGATCCTTGAATTTTAGAGAATTCTCCCTGACTAAAAAGTGCAAATGTACAAGTGTGTGCACTGTGTGAAACTGAGTAAAACCTGAGCATAAATTGAGCATAGTCTGAGTATAAACTGAGCATAATTTGAGTAAAATTTCGAGAAAACCTCGACGATAACTGAGCAAAATCCAAGATAACCCTTGGCGGCATCTGAGCAAAATCCAAGATAACCCTTGGCGGAAACTGAGCAAAATCCAAGATAACCTTGGGCGGAGACTGAGCAAAATCCAAGATAACCCTTAGCGGAGACTGAGCAAAATCCAAGATAACCTTGGCGGCAACTGAGCAAAATCCAAGATAAACCTTGGCGGAGACTGAGCAAAATCCAAGATAACCCTTGGCGGAGAGACTGAGCAAAATCCAAGATAACCCTTGGCGGCAACTGAGCAAAATCCAAGATAACCCTTGGCGGAGAACTGAGCAAAATCCAAGATAACCCTTGGCGGCAACTGAGCAAAATCCAAGATAACCCTTGGCGGAGACTGAGCAAAATCCAAGATAACCCTTGGCGGAGACTGAGCAAAATCCAAGATAACCCTTGGCGGAGACTGAGTAAAATCCAAGATAACCCTTGGCGGAGACTGAGCAAAATCCAAGATAACCCTTGGCGGCAACTGAGCAAGATCCAAGAACCCTTGCGGGAGACTGAGCAAAATCCAAGATAACCCTTGGCGGCAACTGAGCAAAATCCAAGATAATCCTTGGCGGAGACTGAGCAAAATCCAAGATAACCCTGGCGGCAAGGCAACTGAGCAAAATCCAAGATAACCCTTGGCGGCAACTGAGCAAAATCCAAGATAACCCTTGGCGGCAACTGAGCAAAATCCAAGATAACCCTTGGCGGAGACTGAGCAAAATCCAAGATAACCCTTGGCGGCAACTGAGCAAAATCCAAGTTACCCTTGGCGGAGACTGAGCAAAATTCCGAGAAAAACCCTCGGCGGTATCTGAGCAAACTGACAGAGGAATGAATGAACGAATTTGGAGAAAAACTGATTGGATCGAACCGGAAAACGAAGATAATGAATCTGGAATAGAAATGATTGATTCCAAGAATAATTGAATCTGGAAGAATGTTATATCTCCTATGTGAGATCCGAAATGCTTTTGTTTGAACCTCAAGGATTTATCAAAAAGTTTTTAAACCTGAATTTTTATTTCTTTCGAACCTCAAGAGTTTTTGAAAAACTGTTATCAAGAGGGTAACCTTAACTTTGGGGTTCCTATTATTTTTGGATTAACATTGCTCGAAGACAAAATGCCCCTAGTTTGACAATGACCATGGCCTTGAAAATATTTGAACACATCATAAAAAAATGCCCCTAGTATAGGGGAAAAGTTACATTAACAAAAGAAAAAAAATGCCCCTTGTATGAAGGTTTGAAATAATTGATTACCATAAGCGCAATAAAGACTCAACTTTTTAATTTTGATTAATTTTATTGAAGGTTTTGAGTCAGGCTCAAGAGTATAAAATTATTTCCTTTCGGGACTCATCATAGAATTCACCCTTATCTCCCTTGGTTCCTTGGGGGAGTAAACATTTTCAGATCGGTCGTAGACAATATACTTGTGGCTTCTGAGTCTATGCCTGGTTTAAGCTAAGTATTGAATTTGGGTTATTCGGACTTCTGATGTTCCAGCTCGGACCACTCTCAGCTGGGATTTCTTCTGTTTTTTCGTGTGGCGCTAACTTGGCCTAGATCGCCTTTTCAGGTTTTCAATCTAGCGAGCTCTTCTCTTTTTCTTTGCTCTAATTGTTGTCAAAGTTGTCCTTTCAGATTTTCAACCTTGCGAGCTTGCCTTAATTTTTGCCTAAGTCGCCCTTTTCGGGTTTTCAACTTAGCAGCTTCTTCATATTTTTATCTTTTTCTTCTCTTCTTGAGCTTCTGAGTTCCTGTCTATTCATGCTTTGCTATCTTCCTTTGACTTCTCGTACGGTACTTAGGAGGACTTTTAGGTAGGCTTAGGGACTCTGGGTATAAAAAGAAAAGGATTTGAGGCTCAAAAACCCAAATGCCCCG
>NW_028237573.1:0-14116 GCF_017979445.1 Akebia trifoliata | reverse complement strand
AGCTAACATCCGTACGGACGAGTGGGTATGCGCTACAGATTTTTCGAGTCGAGCGGAGAGTGAGATACGGGCGTCTACAAAAATGTCAAAAATTTCAAGTTTTGACGGGAACGGTCGCCCAGACGAAGCGTCTCGTTGTTTATCAGTTTCGGCAAGGAACGCCAATCCGAAACTTAAATTTTTCTCCACGGACAACGTCGGAATTTTTGATACGGACGATTGGACGTGGATTTCGTAATAAACAGAAATACGGGCCATGATATACGACCATTTGAAATCACACGTGTCTTTTTCTGAAAAAGGTGTACCCCCACGGAAATCACCTTCTTTGGAAAGGATCCTGGCCTGCGGGATGAAATCCGGGAATATGGTGACGTAGCTAACATCCGTACGGACGACTGGGTATGCGCTACAGATTTTTCGAGTCGAGCGGAGAGTGAGATACGGGCGTCTGAAAAAATGTTAGAAATTTCAAGTTTTCGACGGGAACGGTCGCTTCAACGGAGTATCTCGTTGTTTGTCATTTTCGGCAAGGAGCGCCAATACGAAACTGGAATCTTTCTCCTCGGACAACGTCGGAATTTTCGATACGGACGATTGGGCGTGGATTTCGTAAAAAACCGAAATACGGGCCATGAGATACGACCATTTGAAATCACACGTGTCTTTTTCTGAAAAAGGTGTACCCCCACGGAAATCACCTTCTTCTGAAAGGATCCTGGCCTACGGGATGAAATCCGGGAATATGGTGACGTAGCTAACATCCGTACGGACGAGTGGGTATGCGCTACAGATTTTTCGAGTCGAGCGGAGAGTGAGATACGGGCATCTACAAAAATGTCAAAAATTTCAAGTTTTGACGGGAACGGAACGGTCGCTTCAACGGAGTGTCTCGTTGTTTTTCGTTTTCGGCAATGAACGCCAATCCAAAACTGGAATCTTTCTCCTCGGACAACGTCGGAATTTTCGATACGGACGATTGGGCGTGGATTTCGTAAAAAACCGAAATACGGGCCATGAGATACGACCATTTGAAATCACACGTGTCTTTTTCTGAAAAAGGTGTACCCCCACGGAAATCACCTTCTTTGGAAAGGATCCTGGCCTGCGGGATGAAATCCGGGAATATGGTGACGTAGCTAACATCCGTACGGACGAGTGGGTATGCGCTACAGATTTTTCGAGTCGAGCGGAGAGTGAGATACGGGCGTCTACAAAAATGTCAGAAATTTCAAGTTTTTGACACAGGAACGGTCTCGCTTCAACGGAGTGTCTCGTTGTTTTTCATTTTCGGCAATGAAAGCCAATCCAAAACTGGAATCTTTCTCCTCTGACAACGTCGAAATTTTCGATACGGACGATTGGGCGTGGATTTCGTAAAAAACCGAAATACGGGCCATGATATACGACCATTTGAAATCACACGTGTCTTTTTCTGAAAAAGGTGTACCCCCACGGAAATCACCTTCTCTGAAAGGATCCTGGCCTCCGGGATAATAATCCGGGAATATGGGAATATTGTGACGTAGCATCCGTACGGACGAGTGGGTATGCGCTACTACAGATTTTTCGAGTCGAGCGGAGAGTGAGATACGGGCGTCTACAAAAATGTCAAAAATTTCAAGTTTTGACGGGAACGGTCCCTTCAACGGAGTAGTGTCTCGTTGTTTTTCATTTTCGGCAAGGAACGCCAATCCAAAACTGGAATCTTTCTCCTCGGACAACGTCGGAATTTTCGATACGGACGATTGGGCGTGGATTTCGTAAAAAACCGAAATACGGGCCATGAGATACGACCATTTGAAATCACACGTGTCTTTTTCTGAAAAAGGTGTACCCCCACGGAAATCACCTTCTTCTGAAAGGATCCTGGCCTGCGGGATGAAATCCGGGACGGGAATATGGTGACGTAGCTAACATCCGTACGGACGAGTGGGTATGCGCTACAGATTTTTCGAGTCGAGCGGAGAGTGAGATACGGGCGTCTACAAAAATGTCAGAAATTTCAAGTTTTTGACGGGAACGGTCGCTTCAACGGAGTGTCTCGTTGTTTTTCATTTTCGGCAATGAAAGCCAATCCAAAACTGGAATCTTTCTCCTCTGACAACGTCGAAATTTTCGATACGGACGATTGGGCGTGGATTTCGTAAAAAACCGAAATACTGGCCATGATATACGACCATTTGAATTGACACGTGTCTTTTTCTGAAAAAGGTGTACCCCCACGGAAATTACCTTTTTCGAAAAGGATCCTGGCCTACGGGATGAAATCCGGGAACAAGGTGACGTAGCTAACATCCGTACGGACGAGTGGGTATACGCTACGGATTTTTTGGGTCGAGCAGAGAGTGAGATACGGGCGTCTGAAAAAACGTTAGAAATTTTAAGTTTTCGACGGGAACGGTCGCCCAGACGAAGCGTCTCGTTGTTTATCAGTTTCGGCAAGGAACGCCAATCCGAAACTTGAATTTTTCTCCACGGACAACGTCGGAATTTTCGATACGGACGATTGGACGTGGATTTCGTAATAAATAGAAATACGGGCCATGATATACGACCATTTGAAATCACACGTGTCTTTTTCTGAAAAAGGTGTACCCCCACGGAAATCACCTTCTTTGGAAAGGATCCTGGCCTGCGGGACGAAATCCGGGAACATGGGGATGTAGCTAACATCCGTACGGACGAGTGGGTATGCACTACGGATTTTTCGAGTAGAGCGGAGAGTGAGATACGGGCGTCTGAAAAAACGTTAGAAATTTCAAGTTTTCGACGGGAACGGTCGCTTCAACGGAGTATCTCGTTGTTTGTCATTTTCGGCAAGGAGCGCCAATCCGAAACTGGAATCTTTCTCCTCGGACAACGTCGGAATTTTTGATACGGACGATTGGGCGTGGATTTCGTAAAAAACCGAAATACGGGCCATGATATACGACCATTTGAAATCACACGTGTCTTTTTCTGAAAAAGGTGTACCCCCACGGAAATCACCTTCTTTGGAAAGGATCCTGGCCTGCGGGACGAAATCCGGGAACATGGTGACGTAGCCAACATCCGTACGGACGAGTAGGTATGCGGTACGGATTTTTTGAGTCGAGTGGAGAGTGAGATACGGGCGTCTACAAAAATGTCAGAAATTTCAAGTTTTTGACGGGAACCGTTGCTTCAACGGAGTGTCTCGTTGTTTTTTATTTTCGGCAATGAACGCCAATCCAAAACTGGAATCTTTCTCCTCTGACAACGTCGAAATTTTCGATACGGACGATTGGGCGTGGATTTCGTAAAAAACCGAAATACGGGCCATGATATACGACCATTTGAAATCACACGTGTCTTTTTCTGAAAAAGGTGTACCCCCACGGAAATCACCTTCTTCTGAAAGGATCCTGGCCTGCGGGATGAAATCCGGGAATATGGTGACGTAGCTAACATCCGTACGGACGAGTGGGTATGCGCTACAGATTTTTCGAGTCGAGCGGAGAGTGAGATACGGGCGTCTACAAAAATGTCAGAAATTTCAAGTTTTTGACGGGAACGGTCGCTTCAACGGAGTGTCTCGTTGTTTTTCATTTTTGGCAATGAACGCCAATCCAAAACTGGAATCTTTCTCCTCAGACAACGTCGGAATTTTCGATACGGACGATTGGGCGTGGATTTCGTAAAAAACCGAAATACGGGCCATGAGATACGACCATTTGAAATCACACGTGTCTTTTTCTGAAAAAGGTGTACCCCCACGGAAATCACCTTCTTCTGAAAGGATCCTGGCCTGCGGGATGAAATCCGGGAATATGGTGACGTAGCTAACATCCGTACGGACGAGTGGGTATGCGCTACGGATTTTTCGAGTCGAGCGGAGAGTGAGATACGGGCGTCTAAAAAAATGTCAGAAATTTCAAGTTTTCGACGGGAACGGTCGCTTCAACGGAGTGTCTCGTTGTTTTTCATTTTCGGCAATGAACGCCAATCCAAAACTGGAATCTTTCTCCTCGGACAACGTCGGAATTTTCGATACGGACGATTGGGCGTGGATTTCGTAAAAAAGAAATACGGGCCATGAGATACGACCATTTGAAATCACACGTGTCTTTTTCTGAAAAAGGTGTACCCCCACGGAAATCACCTTCTTTTGAAAGGATCCTGGCCTGTGGGATGAAATCCGGGAATATGGTGACGTAGCTAACATCCGTACGGACGAGTAGGTATGCGCTACACATTTTTCGAGTCGAGCGGAGAGTAAGATACAGGCGTCTACAAAAATGTCAGAAATTTCAAGTTTTTGACGGGAACGGTCGCTTCAACGGAGTGTCTCGTTGTTTTTCATTTTTGGCAATGAACGCCAATCCAAAACTGGAATCTTTCTCCTCGGACAACGTCGGAATTTTCGATACGGACGATTGGGCGTGGATTTCGTAAAAAACTGAAATACGGGCCATGAGATACGACCATTTGAAATCACACGTGTCTTTTTCTGAAAAAGGTGTACCCCCACGGAAATCACCTTCTTCTAAAAGGATCCTGGCCTGCGGGATGAAATCCGGGAATATGGTGACGTAGCTAACATCCGTACGGACGAGTGGGTATGCGCTACAGATTTTTCGAGTCGAGCGGAGAGTGAGATACGGGCGTCTACAAAAATGTCAGAAATTTCAAGTTTTTGACGGGAACGGTCGCTTCAACGGAGTGTCTCGTTGTTTTTCATTTTCGGCAATGAAAGCCAATCCAAAACTGGAATCTTTCTCCTCTGACAACGTCGAAATTTTCGATACGGACGATTGGGCGTGGATTTCGTTAAAAACCGAAATACGGGCCATGATATACGACCATTTGAAATGACACGTGTCTTTTTCTGAAAAAGGTGTACCCCCACGGAAATCACCTTTTTCGAAAAGGATCCTGGCCTACGGGATGAAATCCGGGAACAAGGTGACGTAGCTAACATCCGTACAGACGAGTGGGTATATGCTACGGATTTTTTGAGTCGAGCAGAGAGTGAGATACGGGCATCTAAAAAAACGTTAGAAATTTTAAGTATTCGACGGGAACGGTCGCCCAGACGAAGCGTCTCGTTGTTTATCAGTTTCGGCAAGGAACGCCAATCCGAAACTTGAATTTTTCTCCACGGACAACGTCGGAATTTTCGATACGGACGATTGGGCGTGGATTTCGTAATAAACAGAAATACGGGCCATGATATACGACCATTTGAAATCACACGTGTCTTTTTCTGAAAAAGGTGTACCCCCACGGAAATCACCTTCTTTGGAAAGGATCCTGGCCTGCGGGACGAAATCCGGGAACATGGGGATGTAGCTAACATCCGTACGGACGAGTGGGTATGCACTACGGATTTTTCGAGTAGAGCGGAGAGTGAGATACGGGCGTCTGAAAAAATGTTAGAAATTTCAAGTTTTCGACGGGAACGGTCGCTTCAACGGAGTATCTCGTTGTTTGTCATTTTCGGCAAGGAGCGCCAATACGAAACTGGAATCTTTCTAATCGGACAACGTCGGAATTTTCGATACGGATGATTGGGCGTGGATTTCGTTAAAAACCAAAATACGGGCCAAGAGATACGACCATTTGAAATCACACGTGTCTTTTTCTGAAAAAGGTGTACCCCCACGGAAATCACCTTCTTCTGAAAGGATCCTGGCCTGCGGGATGAAATCCGGGAATATGGTGACGTAGCTAACATCCGTACGGACGAGTGGGTATGCGCTACAGATTTTTCGAGTCGAGTGGAGAGTGAGATACGGGCGTCTACAAAAATGTCAGAAATTTCAAGTTTTTGACGGGAACCGTTGCTTCAACGGAGTGTCTCGTTGTTTTTTATTTTCGGCAATGAACGCCAATCCAAAACTGGAATCTTTCTCCTCGGACAACGTCGGAATTTTCGATACGGACGATTGGGCGTGGATTTCGTAAAAAACCGAAATACGGGCCATGATATACGACCATTTGAAATGACACGTGTCTTTTTCTGAAAAAGGTGTACCCCCACGGAAATCACCTTCTTTGGAAAGGATCCTGGCCTGCGGGATGAAATCCGGGAACATGGTGACGTAGCTAACATCCGTACGGACGAGTGGGTATGCGCTACGGATTTTTTGAGTCGAGCAGAGAGTGAGATACGGGCGTCTGAAAAAACGTCAGAAATTTTAAGTTTTCGACGGGAACGGTCGCCCAGACGAAGCGTCTCGTTGTTTGTCAGTTTCGGCAAGGAACGCCAATCCGAAACTTGAATTTTTCTCCACGGACAACGTCGGAATTTTCGATACGGACGATTGGGCGTGGATTTCGTAATAAACAGAAATACGGGCCATGATATACGACCATTTGAAATCACACGTGTCTTTTTCTGAAAAAGGTGTACCCCCACGGAAATCACCTTCTTTGGAAAGGATCCTGGCCTGCGGGACGAAATCCGGGAACATGGGGATGTAGCTAACATCCGTACGGACGAGTGGGTATGCACTACGGATTTTTCGAGTCGAGCGGAGAGTGAGATACGGGCGTCTGAAAAAATGTCAGAAATTTCAAGTTTTCGACGGGAACGGTCGCTTCAACGGAGTATCTCGTTGTTTGTCATTTTCGGCAAGGAGCGCCAATACGAAACTGGAATCTTTCTCCTCGGACAACGTCGGAATTTTCGATACGGACGATTGGGCGTGGATTTCGTAAAAAACCGAAATACGGGCCATGATATACGACCATTTGAAATCACACGTGTCTTTTTCTGAAAAAGGTGTACCCCCACGGAAATCACCTTCTTCTGAAAGGATCCTGGCCTGCGGGATGAAATCCGGGAATATGGTGACGTAGCTAACATCCGTACGGACGAGTGGGTATGCGCTACAGATTTTTCGAGTCGAGCGGAGAGTGAGATACGGGCGTCTACAAAAATGTCAGAAATTTCAAGTTTTTGACGGGAACCGTTGCTTCAACGGAGTGTCTCGTTGTTTTTTATTTTCGGCAATGAACGCCAATCCAAACTGGAATCTTTCTCCTCGGACAACGTCGGAATTTTCGATACGGACGATTGGGCATTGATTTCGTAAAAAACCGAAATACTGGCCATGATATATGACCATTTGAAATCACACGTGTCTTTTTCTGAAAAAGGTGTACCCCCACGAAAATCACCTTCCTTGGAAAGGATCCTGGCCTGCGGGACGAAATCCGGGAATATGGCGACGTAGCTAACATCCGTACGGACGAGTGGGTATGCGCTACGGATTTTTCGAGTCGAGCGGAGAGTGAGATACGGGCGTCTAAAAAAACGTCTGAAATTTCAAGTTTTCGACGGGAACGGTCGCTTCAACGGAGTGTCTCGTTGTTTGTCATTTTCGGCAATGAACGCCAATTCAAAACTTGAATCTTTCTCCTCGGACAACGTCGGAATTTTCGATACGGACGATTGGGCGTGGATTTCGTAAAAAAAACGAAATACGGGCCATGATATACGACCATTTGAAATCACACGTGTCTTTTTCTGAAAAAGGTGTACCCCCACGGAAATCACCTTCTTCTGAAAGGATCCTGGCCTGCGGGATGAAATCCAGGAATATGGTGACGTAGCTAACATCCGTACGGACGAGTGGGTATGCGCTACAGATTTTTCGAGTCGAGTGGAGAGTGAGATACGGGCGTCTACAAAAATGTCAGAAATTTCAAGTTTTTGACGGGAACCGTTGCTTCAACGGAGTGTCTCGTTGTTTTTCATTTTCGGCAATGAACGCCAATCCAAAACTGGAATCTTTCTGCTCTGACAACGTCGAAATTTTCGATACGGACGATTGGGCGTGGATTTCGTAAAAAACCGAAATACGGGCCATGATATACGACCATTTGAAATCACACGTGTCTTTTTCTGAAAAAGGTGTACCCCCACGGAAATCACCTTCTTCTAAAAGGATCCTGGCCTGCGGGATGAAATCCGGGAATATGGTGACGTAGCTAACATCCGTACGGACGAGTGGGTATGCGCTACAGATTTTTCGAGTCGAGCGGAGAGTGAGATACGGGCGTCTACAAAAATGTCAGAAATTTCAAGTTTTTGACGGGAACGGTCGCTTCAACGGAGTGTCTCGTTGTTTTTCATTTTCGGCAATGAAAGCCAATCCAAAACTGGAATCTTTCTCCTCTGACAACGTCGAAATTTTCGATACGGACGATTGGGCGTGGATTTCGTAAAAAACCGAAATACGGGCCATGATATACGACCATTTGAATTGACACGTGTCTTTTTCTGAAAAAGGTGTACCCCCACGGAAATTACCTTTTTCGAAAAGGATCCTGGCCTACGGGATGAAATCCGGGAACAAGGTTACGTAGCTAACATCCGTACGGACGAGTGGGTATACGCTACGGATTTTTTGAGTCGAGCAGAGAGTGAGATACGGGCGTCTGAAAAAACGTCAGAAATTTTAAGTTTTCGACGGGAACGGTCGCCCAGACGAAGCCTCTCGTTGTTTATCAGTTTCGGCAAGGAACGCCAATCCGAAACTTGAATTTTTCTCCACGGACAACGTCGGAATTTTCGATACGGACGATTGGACGTGGATTTCGTAATAAACAGAAATACGGGCCATGATATACGACCATTTGAAATCACACGTGTCTTTTTCTGAAAAAGGTGTACCCCCACGGAAATCACCTTCTTTGGAAAGGATCCTGGCCTGCGGGACGAAATCCGGGAACATGGGGATGTAGCTAACATCCGTACGGACGAGTGGTTATGCCCTACGGATTTTTTGAGTCTAGCAGAGAGTGAGATACGGGCGTCTTAAAAAACGCCAGAAATTTTAAGTTTTCGACGGGAACGGTCGCCCAGACGAAGCGTCTCGTTGTTTGTCAGTTTCGGCAAGGAACGCCAATCCGAAACTTGAATTTTTCTACACGAACAATGTCGGAATTTTCAATACGGACGATTGGGCATGGATTTCGTAATAAACCGAAATACGGGCCATGATATAAGACCATTTGAAATCACACGTGTCTTTTTTGAAAAAGGTGTACCCCCACGGAAATCACCTTCTTTGGAAAGGATCCTGGCCTGCGGGACGAAATCCGGGAACATGGGGATGTAGCTAACATCCGTACGGACGAGTGGGTATGCACTACGGATTTTTCGAGTAGAGCGGAGAGTGAGATATGGGCGTCTGAAAAAAAGCCAGAAATTTCAAGTTTTCGACGGGAACGGTCGCTTCAACGGAGTATCTCGTTGTTTGTCATTTTCGGCAAGGAGCGGCAATACGAAACTGGAATCTTTCTAATCGGACAACGTCAGAATTTTCGATACGGATGATTGTACGTGGATTTCGTTAAAAACCAAAATACGGGCCAAGAGATACGACCATTTGAAATCACACGTGTCTTTTTCTGAAAAAGGTGTACCCCCACGGAAATCACCTTCTTTTGAAAGGATCCTGGCCTGCGAGACGAAATCCGGGAACATGGTGATGTAGCTAACATCCGTACGGACGAGTGGGTATGCACTACGGATTTTTCGAGTCGAGCGGAGAGTGAGATATGGGCGTCTGAAAAAAAGCCAGAAATTTCAAGTTTTTGACGGGAACGGTCGCTTCAACGGAGTATCTCGTTGTTTGTCATTTTCGGCAAGGAGTGCCAATACTAAACTGGAATCTTTCTCCTCGGACAACGTCAGAATTTTCGATACGGACGATTGGGCGTGGATTTCGTAAAAAACCGAAATACGGGCCATGATATACGACCATTTGAAATCACACGTGTCTTTTTTCTGAAAAAGGTGTACCCCCACGGAAATCACATTCTTCTGAAAGGATCCTGGCCTGCGGGATGAAATCCGGGAATATGGTGACGTAGCTAACATCCGTACGGACGAGTAGGTATGCGCTACACATTTTTCGAGTCGAGCGGAGAGTAAGATACGGGCGTCTACAAAAATGTCAGAAATTTCAAGTTTTTGACGGGAACGGTCGCTTCAACGGGAGTGGTACTCGACGCGGTTGTTTTTATTTCCGGCAACACAATTGCCACATCCAAAACTGGAAATCACCTGTCTCGGCCCACAAATGAGTCTGTGTCGCGATAATTTTCGATCGGACGACCTTGGCGTCGGAGTGGATTTCGTAAAAAAAACCGAAATACGGCCATGAGATACGACCATTTGAATCAATCACACGTGTTTTTTCTTTCTGAAAAAGGTGTACCCCCACGGAAATCACCTTTCTTTTGAAAGGATCCTGGCCTGCGGGATGAAATCCGAGAATATGGTGACGTAGCTTACATCCGTACGTCCGTCGACTTAGAGTGGGTATGCGCTACAGATTTTTCGAGTCGAGCGAAGAGTGAGATACGGGCGTCTACAAAAATGTCAGAAATTTCAAGTTTTTGACGGGAACGGTCGCTTCAACGGAGTGTCTCGTTGTTTTTCATTTTCGGCAATGAACGCCAATCCAAAACTAGAATCTTTCTCCTCTTACAACGTCAAAATTTTCGATACGGACGATTGGGCGTGGATTTCGTAAAAAACCGAAATACGGGCCATGATATACGACCATTTGAAATGACACGTGTCTTTTTCTGAAAAAGGTGTACCCCTACGGAAATCACCTTTTTCGAAAAGGATCCTGGATATGGGATGAAATCCGGGAACAAGGTGACGTAGCTAATATCCATACGGACGAGTGGGTATACGCTACGGATTTTTCGAGTCGAGCAGAGAGTGAGATACGGGCGTCTGAAAAAATGTCAAAAATTTTAAGTTTGCGACGGGAACGGTCGCCCAGACGAAGCGTCTCGTTGTTTGTCAGTTTCGGCAAGGAACGCCAATCCGAAACTTGAATTTTTCTACACGGACAATGTCGAAATTTTCAATACGGACGATTGGGCATGGATTTCGTAAAAAACAAATACGGGCCAAGAAATACGACCATTTGAAATCACACGTGTCTTTTTCTGAAAAAGGTTGTACCCCCACGGAAATCACTTCTTTGGAAAGGATCCTGGCCTGCGGATGAAATCCGGGAACATGGGGACGTAGCTAACATCCGTACGGGCGAGTGGGTATGCACTAAGGATTTTTCGAGTCGAGCGGAGAGATGAGATATGGGCGTCTGAAAAACGTTAGAAATTTCAAGTTTTCGACGGGAACGGTCGCTTCAACGCTTCACGAGTAGCTCGTTGTTTTTCATTTTCGGCAATGAAAGCCAATCCAAACTGGAATCTTCTGTTCGGACCTGTCGGAATTTTCGATACGGACGATTGGCGTGGATTTCGTAAAAAACCGAAATACGGGCCATGAGATACGACCATTTGAAATCACACGTGTCTTTTTCTGAAAAAGGTGTACCCCCACGGAAATCACCTTCTTCTGAAAGGATCCTGGCCTGCGGGATGAAATCCGGGAATATGGTGACGTAGCTAACATCCATACGGACGAGTGGGTATGCGCTACAGATTTTTCGAGTCGAGCGGAGAGTGAGATACGGGCGTCTACAAAAATGTCAGAAATTTTAAGTTTTTGACGGGAACGGTCGCTTCAACGGAGTGTCTCGTAGTTTTTCATTTTCGGCAATGAACGCCAATCCAAAACTGGAATCTTTCTCCTCTGACAACGTCGAAATTTTCGATACGGACGATTGGGCACGGATTTCGTAAAAAACCGAAATACGGGCCATGATATACGACCATTTGAAATGACACGTGTCTTTTTCTGAAAAAGGTGTACCCCTACGGAAATCACCTTCTTCGAAAAGGATCCTGGCCTATGGGATGAAATCCGGGAACAAGGTGACGTAGCTAATATCCGTACGGACGAGTGGGTATACGCTACGGATTTTTTGAGTCGAGCAGAGAGTGAGATATGGGCATCTGAAAAAAAGTGTACTCCCACGGAAATCACCTCCTTCTGAAAGGATCCTGGCCTGCGGGATGAAATCCGGAAATATGGTGACGTAGCTAACATCCGTACGGACGAGTGGGTATGCGCTACAGATTTTTCGAGTCGAGCGGAGAGTGAGATACGGGCGTCTACAAAAATGTCAGAAATTTCAAGTTTTTGACGGGAACGGTCGCTTCAACGGAGTGTCTCGTTGTTTTTCATTTTCGGCAATGAAAGCCAATCCAAAACTGGAATCTTTCTCCTCTGACAACGTCGAAATTTTCGATACGGACGATTGGGCGTGGATTTCGTAAAAAACCGAAATACGGGCCATGATATACGACCATTTGAAATGACACGTGTCTTTTTCTGAAAAAGGTGTACCCCCACGGAAATCACCTTCTTCGAAAAGGATCCTGGCCTACGGGATGAAATCCGGGAACAAGGTGACGTAGCTAACATCCGTACGGACGAGTGGGTATACGCTACGGATTTTTTGAGTCGAGCAGAGAGTGAGATACGGGCGTCTGAAAAAACGTCAGAAATTTTAAGTTTTCGACGGGAACGGTCGCCCAGACGAAGCGTCTCGTTGTTTGTCAGTTTCGGCAAGGAACGCCAATCCGAAACTTGAATTTTTCTCCACGGACAACGTCGAAATTTTCGATACGGACGATTGGGCGTGGATTTCGTAATAAACAGAAATACGGGCCATGAGATACGACCATTTGAAATCACACGTGTCTTTTTCTGAAAAAGGTGTACCCCCACGGAAATCACCTCCTTCTGAAAGGATCCTGGCCTGCGGGATGAAATCCGGAAATATGGTGACGTAGCTAACATCCGTACGGACGAGTGGGTATGCGCTACAGATTTTTCGAGTCGAGCGGAGAGTGAGATACGGGCGTCTACAAAAATGTCAGAAATTTCAAGTTTTTGACGGGAACGGTCGCTTCAACGGAGTGTCTCGTTGTTTTTCATTTTCGGCAATGAAAGCCAATCCAAAACTGGAATCTTTCTATTCGGACAATGTCGGAATTTTCGATACGGACGATTGGCCGTGGATTTCGTAAAAAACCGAAATACGGGCCATGAGATACGACCATTTGAAATCACACGTGTCTTTTTCTGAAAAAGGTGTACCCCCACGGAAATCACCTCTTTCTGAAAGGATCCTGTCCTGCGGAATGAAATCCGGGATTATGGTGCCGTAGCTAACATCTGTACGGACGAGTGGGTATGCGCTACAGATTTTTCGAGTCGAGCGGAGAGTGAGATACGGGCGTCTACAAAAATGTCAGAAATTTCAAGTTTTCGACGGGAACGGTCGCTTCAACGGAGTGACTCGTTGTTTTTCATTTTCGGCAATAAAAGCCAATCCAAAACTGGAATCTTTCTGTTCGGACAATGTCGGAATTTTCGATACAGACGATTGGGCGTGGATTTCGTAAAAAACCGAAATACGGGAGATACGACCATTTGAAATCACACGTGTCTTTTTCTGAAAAAGGTGTACCCCCACGGAAATCACCTTCTTCTGAACGGATCCTGGCCTGCGGGATGAAATCCGGGAATATGGTGACGTAGCTAACATCCATACGGACGAGTGGGTATGCGCTACAGATTTTTCGAGTCGAGCGGAGAGTGAGATACGGGCGTCTACAAAAATGTCAGAAATTTTAAGTTTTTGACGGGACGGTCGCTTCACGCCGGGAGTGTCTCGTTAGTTTTTCATTTTCGGCAATGAACGCCAATCCAAAACTGGAATCTTTCTCCTCTGACAACGTCGAAATTTTCGATACGGACGATTGGGCGTGGATTTCGTAAAAAACCGAAATACGGGCCATGATATACGACCATTTGAAATGACACGTGTCTTTTTCTGAAAAAGGTGTACCCCCACGGAAATCACCTTCTTCGAAAAGGATCCTGGCCTACGGGATGAAATCCGGGAACAAGGTGACGTAGCTAACATCCGTACGGACGAGTGGGTATACGCTACGGATTTTTTGAGTCGAGCAGAGAGTGAGATACGGGCGTCTAAAAAAACGTCAGAAATTTTAAGTTTTCGACAGGAACGGTCGCCCAGACGAAGCGTCTCGTTGTTTGTCAGTTTCGGCAAGGAACGCCAATCCGAAACTTAAATTTTTCTCCACAGACAACGTCGAAATTTTCGATACGGACGATTGGGCGTGGATTTCGTAAAAAAACAGAAATACGGGCCATGAGATACGACCATTTGAAATCACA
>NW_028237572.1:0-15383 GCF_017979445.1 Akebia trifoliata | reverse complement strand
TCTTTTTAGATGTGAAATGTGTCCTTGATACATCACATCAATTTGATATCAATGAAAAATAATGGAGTTGTTGTAATAAAAAAATTAAAAGATTTCAAATGGAGAAGAGGTTTCAAAAGAAAATTGAAAACATAGATATGAAGGATAAAAATATTTGAAACGGAGAAGAAAATGCAATTGAGAAATGGGAAAAAGGTTTTGTAACAAAGTATATTACCTTTGTATCGTAGTGTAATTTATGTGTATTGCAACACGCTATCCAATGATATCGAACTTTATAAAAGCGTCATGTGCATATCGTCGTACAATTTTGTAGAAGTTTTTGTCCTCATCCATGAGTTATATCATATTTTGTCATTGGTTTCCATATAATTCTTTCTTTTTATATGTAATCAATTATTTCAAGATCGTATTAGGAAGTCTTCAGCTTGAAGAAGCATATCAAAGACAAACTCGTTGAAGATCAAGCCTAAAAAGGTTGGAAAGAATAATAAAGTACCAATTAAGATCGTCACATGTCGAAAAGGAAAATAAAAAAAAGTTACTATGTGTGTGCGTGTGTGAGTGTCCATGGTTGGTCAATCGACCCATGTACGGTCGACCGAACCTTAAACTCTTAGACCTCTCTATTCTTCTTATTTAGGGGTGTGGCACCCCTGAAACACTAACACAAAGTCCCATGTCAAATCTCGTGGTACTAGGTAGCGCCTTAAAATTTCGACATGATTTCCTCTATTGGTATTAGCATTCTAAGGCACTAAATATTTGATTCATCTGATAAACGATATACATTATATCCTATTTATATACATACAAAATATAATAATAACGAAAATTTATATGCATCTAATAACGTATGATAAATCATAGTGCAGAAGAATAAACAAAATACATGATTATATAGAAACTCCTCACTCTAACAAAAGTCCTAACACTCAGCCAAAAATTTATAACACTACCTAGACAAACTGATGTCGTTAGGATATAGCCTAGTGCTTACCATGGAAAGGACTCTGGTCGTCTATCTAACCTACTAGATAATCCTCAATCGTGCTTTACACCTGTCTCGTCAAGCTCCAAATCTGAAATTAAAAAAATGAAGAAGAAAAATGTAAGTAACAATGATTACCTAGTAAGGAAATAAACAATTCTTGTCAATAATCTCTCCTAACATGAACGAATAAGCATACGGAATCATTTTAACATATGTAAAGTTTTACAAAATAATAAACTACGATTAACTTATACATATAATTAGGGATAAGTAACTAAATATTTCAAAACTCACATTACACCAATCAACAGTACTCACTATAACATTTTCTTTTTATACAAATCTAATTGACTAAATGAAAACGTTAAACATATATTTCATTTTATATATCAAAATAAGGTAACAGATACATAATACACAATGGTGGAGTAGTGAAATTAAAGAGTTAAGATTCACGACTAGATCGTTCCCAATCGGGACATGATGTTTCATAATAAAGTATTAGTTCTTAATTTTGTGGTTTGTCATTGTTTACCACACTTGCGGGATCATTTATCCGGCTTAGATTGGTCGTTTGACGTGACCGTAAGTAATGAGTCTCTTTTCGATGTGTTAAAACGTTCGACTATTATAGATTCTTAGTGATCACTGACTAATCATTTCGTCTATGTCTATCAAGTGTGCATGTGATTCCCAAATATATAATTTCATTCATATACGATCACCTTTATATTACAAATTCACTAGTAAAGATAGAGAGGAATAAGTCCGAATTTCAATTGTGACTCCACTCTCATACATGTCCCATATTACATATGAATTTGGTTGTCCCTAGGATAGTATATCACTCCAGATGATATGATGGACTATCCCTTCAGATTTTCACAAGCCTTTTAATAGTTCACAAAATAGTTACATATACAAATCATTTCTTTTCTTTGAAAATAAATAAAAAAATTTATTTGAAAACAAGTAAGAAATTAACATTACAGAGTTGAGAATGGATATCCAATTTCCTACCATGCAACTGTGGCCTAAAATAAATAATAGTACAAAAAAGTAAATCAGCGCCTCGCATTAACAAACAATATTTCAAGTATTTTCCTTGAAAAAACTTTCAAAAATCCTTAATAGATTAATATTTTATTAAGTAGAACTTAAATAGTCCATATTATTTACTAGGGAACTATTTGGTACATATTCTCAATAAAAAAATCCTTCATAGTCATTGTCCCAAGAGTTTTCTCTTCATAGTAGAATTGATGTCGATCCATGGCCTAAATATTAAGGAAATCATGTAGATTTTTTTTTTCTTTTATCATGTGCGTTTTCTTTTCTTTTTTTCTATATCATTTTTTATCGATTTTCTAGCACAACTCTCCTAATCAACAAATAAGGAGTATTGGGGATCTTCTTTCTCGAATCATGATTTTGGGAGTCAATTCCCCCAAGAAGCTCATTCCCTGATGGCACAATCCAACAAAACATTTTTTGCACAACCATCACTAATTATCCTCTGCCAACATAACGACGTATTAATCTACAAATAATTCCCCTTTATGTTGAAAGAAGGAGAAACTTTTTTAGATTTTAAAACTTGCAATGCTTAGTTATCAAGAGTTTAAAGGCATTGGAGGAGATGTTTGTTGTGCCATCTATTCATAATCGAAACATAAGAGTTAGAATTTATGAACTTTTTTATTTGTTGCATGAGCAAATGTAGACATCTCATTTTGCATTAACAAGATTTAACAACTTATTAAGAGTAAAAGTTATTGTACTATTTTTATTTGCGATGGGAACAAATTTATACACCCCATTTTGTATTTGTCAAAATTAGCAAGGATTTTTTAGTGTTTCAAGCTTCTAACATTCACAAGTTAGGAGTTCAAGCATTATCTCTCTTGAATTGGAATTTTATCCTCAAAAGTTGTCATGTGATGCCCTTGAAATATTAACACAAAGCCTCATGTCAAATCTTGAGGTATTAAGTGGCGTTTCAAAATTTTCGCATGATTTCCTCTGTTTATGTTAACATTTCAAGGCATTCAACCTGTTTAACTTGATAAAAAATATACATAACATCTTCTATATATATTATATATATATATATATATATATATACACACAAAAATAGAATAATAATGGAAGCCTATATATATCTAATAACGTACGATAGGTCAGAGTGTGAAAAAATAAATAATATACAAAATTATACTAAAATGACTCACTCTAACAAGAGTCCTAATGCTCCACCAAAATTTATAATACAACCTGGACTAACTAAAAACGCTAGGGGGTATAACCCTAGTATTCATTAGGTGACGGACTCTGGTCGTCTATCTGACCTACCAGATAATCCTTGCTAACGTTACTCTACACCAGTTTCGTCAAGTATAGAACCTAAAACTAAAAAATGAGAAGGAAATGGTGAGTAACAATAGTTTCCCAGTAGAGAAGTAAACAATTCCTATCAATAACCTCTTTTAACATAAATGAGTAAGCATTCTGAATTATTTCAATTTATATACAGTTTTACAAGATAAACTACAATTAATTAGTACATATAACTAGGGATGAACAATTAAACATTTTAAAACTCACATTACATCAATCAGCAGTACTCACTATAGCATTTCCTTTTTACACAAATCTAATAGACCAAATGAAAATAATAAACATGCATTTCATTATATATATATATATATATATATATATATATATATATATATATATATATATATATTAAAATAAAGTCATAGATACATAATACACAATGGTGGAGTAGTGGAATTAGAGAGTTGGAATTCACGACTGAATTACTCTTAGTTGGGACATGATGTTACAATATTTTACTGACTTTTAGTTTATGATTTTGTGGTTGGTCGATGCAATGTATCACTCTTGATTAACTATTTATCCAGTTCAATTTGTCTATTTGACGTAACAATAAACAATAGGTCTCTTTTCGATGTGTCAGAATGTTCGACTACTATTGATTATTAGTAATCACTGACTAATCATCTTCATCTATACCTATCAGACGTGCATATGATTCCCAATATCAATCCCGTTCATGTACGAGCACCTTTACATTACAAGTTCACTGGTAAAGATAGAGAGGAATAAACCTGAATTTCATTTGTGACTCCACTCTTATACGAGTCTCATACCACGTATGGACTTGATTGTCCCTACTGTACATCTTAGGATAGTATATCACTCTGAATGATATGATGGACTATCCTTTCAAGTATTCACAGGCTCTTTAACAATTCACAAAATAACTATATATATATATATATTATTTCTTTTCTTTTAAAAAAAATAAGAAATTAATATTATAGAGTTGAGAATGGATATCTAATTTCCTTCTATACAATTGTGGCCCTACTAGCTTAAAATAAATAATAGTACAAAAAAGTAAACCAGCGTCTCGTGCTAACAGAAAGTAAATAAACATGGGTGTCACCTCGTGACACTATAAAGTAAGTTAACCTTGGATATCTGTTCATCAACACACACATAAGATCATAATATAAAATGTAAACATCACTTCTCGGGTGTAATTCTGACATTTTACGATTTTATCCATTTTTTTTTCTTTTTTTTAGTATTTTATTTTTCAATTTTTCAAGCACAACTTCATTTTTCGATATTCATAAACTCAATATGATTTTATTAAATATTAAATCATTTTTAAACTTTAAAATTTATTTTTATCATTTAAATAAAAAATTATAAAAATTTGATCAAAATAGAGTACGAGCTGTGTACAGGACCAAATTGGCGAAAATAACCTGATGAAATATCCTACCCATGTATAATTTGTTATAAAACACAATTAAACACATCAAACATAAGGGTTTTGGTATGAATTTGAAAAATAAAAAGAATTATATATTTTTAAAACACGTCACACATTTTTGTTAAAAATCCTAAATGCAATTTTTACAATTTACGGTTACCAGTACAAATCATAAGCCCTTACCAATTTTATGTAATAGAATTAAAGAACATGGGTAAAAAACGAGATGATATGTTCTAAATCAAGGTGGATTTAACATGGAGTCGATTGATTTTTGAATTGAGTGTGGTGGTTTCGAAAATCTCAATGACATTGTCATTTTCCTCTTATACGACGGAGAACAATTTAGGCTCGAAGTAAATGAAATCTAAGGTTGAAGGGTTGAAACCACCGTTATGTTTTCGACTATTTTTCGATCAAACGTGAAGAAAAGGAAAAAAAAAGAAAAGGAAATAGTGAGGGTTTATAGAGTTCGACGTTGTGAACATTTTTTTCTTTTTCATCAAGTGTCGACAACGTCCCGTTCTCGACGAAATCGCCACTCTACGTTGGTTGAAAAACAAATATTTTCTAAAATTGTGGCTGCTAATTTTTTGGTTGGTTTAAAAGACAATGAATAGTCCTTTCATTTAAAAATACTTTATAATTAATTGACGAGACAAAATCAATATTTTCGAAGTTTTTTCATTTGACGATAACACGATTTTTTGGACTCCAAAATTGATGAGTGAATGCTCCATTTTATATATTTTTCCTTGTGAATCTAATGACATGGTCAAAATCTAAAACTTCTTACTCTATCAAAAATTCATTTTTTCAGTCCGATTCGACCCAAAAAAATCGAAGTTGTTTGCATTTTGATGATAATTCAACTTTTCAGACTCTGAAAAAAATAAATAAATACTCCATTTTCTATAAATTTTTGTTGTGGACTCAATGGTATAATCGGATTTTTAAAATTATTACTTTACCAAAAATTCATTTTTTTTTTACTTGATCCAACCCAAAAATCGAAGATTTTACAACTTTTCTTTTCGGACTAGCATTTGAGCGTACTTATAGGCGAAAGTATATTTTTCGACCATTTAAAATCTAATGATGAAGTCAAATTTTATTAAAAATGATCAGAAATTTTTTCGAAAGTTTTACCTTAATTCCCACATTCAAAATTTTCTCAAAATTTCACTATTTATTTTTCCCATGATATGAATAAAAAACTCAGGGTATTACATACTACATTAGCAAAAAATATATTTATATGCGCAAATGCCTTTTACCCTGATCTTACACTAAGCCTTTTACTATCGTCCTTTGTAGGTGTAATTATTACATTTTTTTATAATATAACATATTTCTCTCACCTCATTGCCATTTTCACTAAAGCTTTCATCGAAATAGTTGAAGAAAATGAAGATGAATATAAAGAAGATTTCAAATGAAGAAAAGGTTTTAGAAAAATATTGAAAACACAAATACGGAGAAGAAGTTCAAATGAAAAAAAAGATGTAATTGAAAATGGGTAAGCACTTTTGTAATGAAGTGTACTACTTTTATATCGTAGCGTAATTTATTTGTATCGTAACGCATTATCTAATGATATCAGACTTTATAAAGGTGTTGTGTGTATATCGTTGTGCCATGCTTAGTCATCACACATCTTTTTAGATGTGAAACGTGTCCTTGATACATCACATCAATTTGATATCAATGAAAAAATAATGGAGTTATTGTAATAAAAAAAATTAAAAAGATTTCAAATGGAGAAGAGGTTGCAAAAGAAAATTGAAAACACAGATATGAAGAAGAAAAATATTTCAAACGGAGAAGAAAATGTAATTGAGAAATGGGAAAACACTTTTGTAACAAAGTATATTACCTTTGTATTTTAGTATAATTTATTTGTATTGCAACACATTATCTAATGATATCGAACTTTATAAAGGAGTCATGTGTATATCGTCATACAATTTTGTAGAAGTTTTTGTCTTCATCCATAAGTTGTATCATATTTTGTCATTTATTTCCATATAATTCTTTCATTTTATATGTAATCAATCACTTCAAGATCATATTAGGCAGTCTTCAGCATGAAGAAGCATATCAAAGACAAACTTGTTGAAGATCAAGCTGAAAAAGGTTAGAAAGAATAATGAAGTATCAATTGAGATCGTCACATGCCAAAAAGGAAAATCAGAAAAGGTTAGTGTGTATGTCTGTGTGTGAGTGTCCATGGTCGGTCGATCGACCCATGTACGGTTGATCGAACCCTAAACTCTTAGACCTCTCCATTCTTCTTATTTAGGAGTGTGGCGCCCCCAAAATACTAACACAAAGTCCCATGTCAAATCTCGAGGTACTAAGTGGCGCTTAGAAATTTTGACATGATTTCCTCTGTTTATATTAGCATTTCAAGGCACTAAATACTTGATTCACCTGATAAACGATATACATTATATCCTGTATGTATACATACAAAATATAATAATAACGAAAGCCTATGTACATCTAATAATGTACGATAAATTAGAGTGCGGAAGAATGAACAAAATATTGAATTATATAGAAACTCCCCACTCTAACAAAAGTCCTAACACTCAGTCAAAAATCTATAACACTACTTGGAAAAACTGATGTCGCTAGGGTATAACCTAGTGCTTACCATGAAAAGGACTCTAGTCGTCTATCTGACCTATTAGATAATCTTCAATTGTGCTCTACACCTGTATCGCCAAGCTTTAAATCTGAAACTAAAAAAATGAAGAAAGAAAATGTAAGTAACAATGATTACCCAGTAGGGAAGCAAACAATTCCTATTATTAACCTTTCCTAATATGAACGAATAAGCATACTGAATCATTTTAACATATGTAAAGTTTTACAAAATAAATAAACTGCGATTAACTTATACATATAGCTAGGGATAAACAAATAAATATTTTAAAACTCACATTACACCAATCAACAGTACTCACTATAACATTTTTTTAATACAAATCTAATTGGTTAAATGGAAATGTTAAACATACATTTCATTGTATATATATCAAAATAAGGCAATAGATACATAATACACAATCGTGGAGTAATGAAATTAGAGAATTGAGATTCACGACTGGATCGCTCCCAGTTGGGACATGATGTTTCATAATAAAGTATTAGTTCTTGATTTTGTGATTGGTCGTTGTTTACAACACTTGTGGGACCATTTATCCAGTTTAGACTGACTGTTTGACGTGTCTGTAAGCAATGGGTCTCTTTTCGATGTGTTAAAACGTTCGACTACTATAGATTGTTAGTGATTACTAACTAATCATTTTCGTCTATGTCTATCAGGCGTGCATGTGATTCCCAAATATACAATTTCATTCATATACGACCACCTTTACATTACAAGTTCACTAGTAAAGATAGAGAGGAATAAGTTCGAATTTCAGTTGTGACTCCACTCTCATATACGTCCCGTATCACATATGAGTTTGGTTGTCCCTAAGATAGTATATCATTCAGGTGATATGACAGGGTATCCCTTCAGGTATTCACAAACCTTTTAATAGTTCACAAAATAGTTACATATACATATCATTTCTTTTATTTGAAAACAAATTAAAAAAAATTATTTGAAAACAAGTAAGAAATTAACATTACAGAGTTGCGAATGGATATCTAATTTCTTACCATGCAACTGTGGCCTAAAATAAATAACAGTACATAAAAGTAAATCGACACCTCGCGCTAACAAATAGTAAATAAACATACACGTCACCTCGTGACAACAAAAAGTAAATTAGCATTGGATATCCGTTCATAAACCCACAAATAGCATCACAATGTAAAATGTAGACATTACTTCTCAGGTGTGATTCTAACAATTTACCGTTTCATACCCTTTTTCTTTTTTATCGATTTTTGTAATTTTCAATCTTTCGAACACAATATTCATTTTTCGATATTCATCAATTCAATATGAGTTCATTAAATATGAAAATATTTTTTAAAATTTTCAAATTCATTTTTATGAATTAAATTGAAAAATTACAAAACTTAGATTAAAACAGGGTTCGAGCAGTGTACAAGACCTAACTAGTGGAACTAATTAGGTGAAATGTCCTACCCACGTATAATTTGTTATAAATACAATTAAACATATCAAATATCAAGGTTCGGGCGTGAATTTGAAATAATGAAAAGAATTTCACAATTTTTAAACATATTACAAATTTTTGTTAAAAACCTTAAATGCAATTTTCATAATCTACGATTACCAATAGAAATTGAGAGTTCCTACTAATATTTGTGCGAGAAAATTGAAGCACGTATGCAGAAACCGAGATGATCAACACGAAAATTGAGATAGATCGAACATCAAAGTGGCCGATTTTTTAATCGGGGCCAGTGGTTTCGAAGATCTCAATGTGTCATCATTTCTCCCTTCTACAACGGAAAACAGTTTGGACTCGAAATAGATAAAATCTAAGGTTGAATGTTCGAAACCCTCGTGTATTCTACGATTATTTTTTTATAAAATAAGAAGAAAGAGAAGAAAAAAAAGAAAAGAAAATGGGTGGGTTTTATAGAGGTCGATGTTGCGGACATTTTTTCTTTCTTCGTTGGAAGTCGACGACGACCTATTCGTGACGAATCTAAGGTTGAAAGTTGAGAATTTTTTTTTAAAACTCTTGGCTGATTTTTATGTGTTGAAAGAGAATATGAATAGTGATTTTTATTTAAAATATATTTATATATGTTGATGGGACGAAATCGATATTTTTAATATTATTTCGTTTGACGATAATTTGACCGTCCGGACTCCAAAAGTGACGAGTGAATATTCTATTTTATATAATTTTTTATTCTAAATCTAATGGCGTGATTAGATTCTACAAATTCTATTTTTAACAAAAATTCACTTTTTTAGCCTGGTAGGACCCTAAAATTGATGTTGTTTTCGTTTTTAATGATAATTCAACTTTTAGACATAAAAAATGATGAGTAAATAGTCAATTTTCTATAATTTTTCATTACGAACCTAATGGTATGATCGAATTTTAAAAATTCTTGCTCTAACAAAAAATCATTATTTTCATTTGGTCTGACTCAAAAATCGAGGATTTACAACTTTTCTATTCGAACTCAATTTTGGGCGTGCTTATACACTAGAGTACATTTTTCAACCATTTTAAGTCTAATGGCGATGTCAGAGTTCATTAAAAATAACTAGAACAAAATCCTAAATTTTTATCCTAAGTCCCACTTTCAAAATTCTCAAAATTTCACTGTTTATTTTTTCTTAAGATAGGAGTAAAAAAACTTGAGGTTTTACAAGGAGACTGACCTTAAAAGTTGGGTACCTTCATTTTTGCTCATTCGGATAATCGAATCCATTGAATCAATTGAACTTGAAATTAGTTGTAAAATCCTGAGTTTTTAATTCGTATCTCGAGGAAATAAATAATAGAATTTTGAGAAAATCTTAAAAGTGGGACTTAGGGATAAAACATTAGGAGGTTTCTGATCATTTTTAAGTAAATTTGACCTCACCATTGGATTCAAAATAATCAAAAAATATACTTTAACTTGTAAGCACGCTCAAGTGCGAGTCTGAACATAAAAGTTACAAAATCCTCGATTATCGAGTCGGACCAAGCTAAAATAATGACTTTTTACTAGAGAAAGAATTTTTAAGATTTGATTATACTATTGGATTTGTAACGAAAAATTATTGAATATGGACTATTTATTTGTCATTTTTTGAGCATAGAAAGTCGAATTATCGTCAAAAATGAAAATGACATCAATTTTAGGGGTCACCGCAGGCCAAAAATGTAAATTTTTGTTACAGATAGAATTTATATAAATTGACTATACCATTAGATCTGAAATAAAAAATTAGACGAAATAGAGTATTCATTCGTCACTTTTGGAGTCTGGACGGTCAAGTTATTATCGATCAAAACAATAACCAAAATATCGATTTCTTCCCAAGACTTTATATAAATAATTTTTAAAAAATTTTTTCACTATTCATCTTCCCCAACTCGTCCAAACCAGCTAACATTTTTTTTTAATTTTGGTTTTCCCACGATTTTTCAACTTCAGATTCACGACAAACGGCTCGTCGTCGACGACCGACACTTAAGGGAGAAACGTCCACAGCCTCGTTTTCTACAAAATCCACCCAAATTTCTTTTATTTTCTCATATTTTTCACCCCGTATTGTCAAAAAATAGTCATATATATATACGGGAGATTTGTAACTTCGACCTCGGATTTCATCTGTTTCGGGGTCAAACCATCCTCCGTCTCAAAAGGGAGAAAGGATGACGATATCAAGATCTTCGAAACCACTGGGTTGATTTTAAAAATTAGCCGTCTCGAAGTATGAGCCACCTCAATTTCCGTGTTATTCATCTCGATTTTCACATACGCACTTTGATCCTATCACCTAGAAATTGTAAGGAATTCTCAATTTCTATTAGTAATCGTAGATTGTGAAAATTTTATTTAGGATTTTAACGGAAAAATTTTGATGTATTTCCAAAATATAGAATTCTTTTGTTATTTCAAAATTCACGCCAGAAATTGTATGTTTGATATGTTTAATTGTATTTTTTTTAACAAATTATACGTGGGTAGGGTATTTTAATAGGTTATTTCCATATGTTGGGTCTTGTGCACTGTTCGGACCCCGTTTTGATATAAAATTTGTATTATTTTTCAATAGCATTGATAAAAATAAATTCTATAGTTGAAAAATATGATTTAATATTCAATGAACTCATATTGAGTTGATGAATATCAGAAAATGGATATTTTATTGAAGAGATTGAAAACTGTAATAATCAGAAAAAAGGGAAAAAGGGTATGAAATAGTAAAATGTCAAAATCACACCTGAGAGGTGATATTTGCATTTTACATTGTTGTGTGGTGTGTAGGTTGGTGAACGGATATCCAAGGATAACGTTACTGGTTGCATGTTTATTTAAATTTATGTTAGCGCGAGACATTGTTTACTTTTTCGTTATGTTATTTATTTTAGGTCGGTGGCCACAATTGCATGGTAGAAAACTGAATATCCATTCTCAACCCTAAAATGTTAATTTCTTATTTATTTTCCAAATAAATTTCTTATTGATTTTCAAATAAAGAAATGATATGTATATGTAGCTATTTTGTGAACTGTTAAAGAGCTTGTGAATGCTTGAAGGGATAGTGCGTCATATCATACTGAGTGGTGTACTATCTTGAGATGTACGGTAGGGACCACCAAGCTCATACGTGGTATGGGACACGTATGAGAGTGGAGTCACAACTGAAATCCGAGTTATTCCTCTCTACCTTTACTAGTGAACTTGTAATGTAAAGGTGGTCGTATACGAATGGTTTGTATATTTGAGAATCACATGCACGCCTAATAGGCATAGACGAAGATGATTAGTCAGTGATCACTAATAATCTATAGTAGTCAAACGTTCTGACACATCGAAAAGAGACCCATTGCTTACGATCACGTCAAACGGTCAATCTAAGCCGGATAAATGGTCAATCAAGCGTGGTAAGTGCAGCGACCGACCACAAAATCAGGAACTAAAAGCCAGAGAAGAATTGTAATATAATGTCCCAATTGAGAGCGATCCAGTCGTGAATCCCAACTCTCTAATTCCAATACTCCATCATAATGTATTATGTATCTGTTGCTTTACTTTGATATATAAAATGAAATGTATGTTTAATATTTTTATTTGGTCAATTAGATTTGTATATAAAGAAAATGCTATAGTGAGTACTGTTGGTTGATGTAATGTCAGTTTTAAAATGTTTAATTGCTCATCCCTGGCTATATGTACTAGTTAATCGTAGTTTCTTTTGTAAAATTTTGTATATTTTAAAATGATTCAGTATATTTATTCGTTCATGTTAGGAGGGGTTATTGGTAGAAATTGTTTATTTTCTTACTAGGTAACCATTATTACTCACCCATTCCTTCTCCATTTTTTAACTTTAGAGCCTACAGTTAGCGAGGCGGGCATAGAACCAGCGAGTGGGGACCATCTGGTGGGGTCAGATAGACGACAAGAGTCCATTACCTGGTGACTACTAGGGTTATTACCCCTAGTGGTGTCGATTTGTCTAAGAGTGATATTGATTTTGATTTTGAGCGTTAGGAATTTTGTTAGAATGAGGAATTTATGTATATTCGTGTATATAAACTTTTTCTTCCGTACTCTGATTTTTGTACGTTATTAGATGTATATAGGCTTCCGCTAGTATTATATTTTAAATATATATATGCAGGAATGTATGTCGTTTATCAGGTGCAAGTTGAATACCTTGGAATGCTAACATAAACAGACGAGACCATGCCAAAATTTTGATGTGCCACCTAGTACCTCGAGTTTTGACATAGGGATTTGTGTTAGCATTTGGCAGGGCATCACACTAGTGAACTTCCTATTTTTGTTTACTTGGGCAACCAAGACTATTTGGTTAACCAAACCTAAAAGTCTTAGAATTCTTGAGTTTGGTCATTCGGTTGACCCAGACTTGTTCGGTCAATTGAGCACTTAAATCTCAGCTTGTGCGATTTTTTTCTTTAAAAAAAAAAAGCATTTTATCTTAGAAAGACTTGGTCTTTGGTTGTTTTTGAAGTTTTTGTCTCTTTAGAGAGTCCATCCATAGTTATTAGGGTTTATCTTTAAACCTTATTCTCCTTTCTCTTCTATATATACGAGAGATCTATGAAAGAAGTTAATCAATCAAAAATACAATTAGATATGAGTTAAGCTCTTGAGTTTTTCTATCATTTCCCTTCTTTGATCCATTTTGTAGTAATACTTGTAGAGAGAGAGAGAGAGAGAGAGAGAGAGATAGAGAGAGAGAGTTGTTCTTTATTTCTATTTTTACAGAGATTTCTCGTAGTGAAGTCTCAGAACGGCTCAGGTGAAAATCCTATGCATAGTATTGTGGTAGTTTGCTCGCATTTTTGTTTAAGAGAGTGTAATATGAAAGCATTGAATAAAAAGACATAAGCTCAAGTAATTGAGCTTTCCAAAAGTGGAGTAGAGACCGAAGTCGTCGAACCACTATAAATTTGTGCCTCTTGTTTGGTTTGATTTTATATAAACTCTACCTTATTTATTATTTTGAATGCTTGTATGTTGTTATTGCTTGATTTGTTTCTTTAAGTGTTGTGAAAATAAAAAAATGTTAGAAGACCTATTCACCCCACCTCTAGGTGTTCTTTATAGTTATTTCACATTCTTTATGGGGAAATGTAATAATTAATTGTACATTTTTTATTACAACTGTAGTCAATACCAAACTTCGATGAAAATAAACAAAAGTGATAATGTAAAATAGCTTCCTTTTTTGTTTAAGTAACAAAAGGAGAAATTTTCTTTTCAAAGCGTAATGTCATTTTTGACGAAAACGCCGTGCATCTTTAAAATAGTTTTGTTCTAAATAATAAAATTGTTAACCGTATTTAATTTTTTTATTATATATTTTTACTATGAGAAAGATGACACAAATGAGTGTAAATTATAGAGGTTGGAGTTAATATCATAAGTTTCTTTCCGTAAAAAAGGAGCTTTATTACATAAAATATAAAGCTTCGTTATTTAATAATGGACCTTCATTAATGTTAAACGTGTAAAAATGGAGGGACGAAAAATATTAATAACTTAAAGGTGTAAAAATGGAGGGGAGAGTGAAACACCTACAATCGAAGTTTCATGGAGAAGGAAGATACGTGTAAAAATGACGAAGTAAGCTTGATTGGGAAATTTAATGTAAAACTGATTGTACCATTTGCTATGCACTAGAATTTAGGTCTAGGTAATAGTTCCTAAGACAAATTTAACAAGGTTGAGGGTATTTTGATCTTTTGGTAAGATGTAAGGTTAAAATGCCAATTTAAAAGAGTTGGGGCTTGAAATCCTAACTTATGAAAATTAGGAACCCGAAGCACTAAAAAGCCCATTTAACAACTCGGTTCTCAATTGTGATTGGTTCTCTATGATGATGAAAGTTTCATAGCCGTTTTTTTTTTTTTTTTTTTTAACTTCTTTAGATCATTCCTAGGCTTTTAGATTGCTTTCCAATGTCCTTCAACATTCATAGATATAAAAACAATGCATATAGGTTAAAATTAGATAAAATCTTGAAATTCGCCTAACTTTTCAAAAACTAACAAAATACCTTTGGCTCCAAAGTAAACTAAGATAAAATAGGTCATTCTACAAAAAGAAAATGTATTTTTTTATAATAACCAAAATTTCCCTGGGGATCCACACCCACTATTCACATAAAAAACTCTAAGACACTTGAAGCCATCATTTTTAATAACTTCTTTGCAAAATATTACTTCTGAAATACTCCAAAATCTTGAGCAACTCATTTCCAAACAAAAGAATCTATTTAGTTTAGAGGGTAAAATAGTCAATTCTCTCAAATCGATAAATTTTTACCCAAACGCTTGAATTATCCTCAACAAAAATCTCCAATCTAATCTACGTTTTGACATTCACAAACACATGAAAAATTTTCCAAATTTATATTTTATACCCCAAATTAAAAACTTT
>NW_028237571.1:0-16627 GCF_017979445.1 Akebia trifoliata | reverse complement strand
TTCCATTTCATCAACATTATAGACATAAAACTTAGCAACAATCAGAAAAATAAAATAAAGTTAAGAAGGCTCAATACATCATAAAACCAAAAATAGTAGTCCAAGGAAGACACATTTAGATTATTCAATATCCACTCTTTTCCGCTGTTCTTCGTGATATCGGAAACAGTTTTTAGAAGAAGACTACTAAGGAAATTTCCACGACTGACTAGGTTTGCTCCGTAGGTCATGACTTCGATTTTTTATATGCCCCTCCATAAAAAATGTGGCTATTTAACTGTTGTACACATGCCGAGTGAGATCGTACGTACAACCCACCAAAGCAAAAAAATTACATAAAATAAGAAGTTCCAAGACTTTTCATTCCCTTGGGTGCTTGGCCATGGAAGAATTCGATCTTTGCCAGTCTATCAAGCCACAATGTTGTGCTTAGCTTGGAAATTTCATATCAAATTTCATGGGGTAATTGATACTTAGTTTTCTTCCTTCATCATCATTATTAGTGACTTAAAGCTGCAATGTCTCTTTCGCTATATGGATTTTTAAAATACATTTTTCAGTTACTTGGTCAATTAATTCAGCTTCTGAGGCAACTCGTCTCTGTTACTATTTGTGATCATCCTCTTTGGGATAACTAATGGGTATGAATACCTTTAGTGTTGAGAGAACTCTTGGAATTCAGTGTGATAATATTAACTTTGTTGAAGATATAATTTCTATTCAATTACTTGGTTGATCATTACATGAGCCCTATTAGTGTCTGGATGTCCTCCAAATTGCTTATAAATTTTACACACCTCTCACAATTTCCCTTAATGCTGTGTTTGGATTGAGAGAAATTTAGAGAAAAGAAGAGTTTGTGGTGGAGATTGGTGAGAAAGTCGGATGGTTTTGATGCTTAATTGTAAATGCAAAAATGTTAAAAGCAGAGTTATTTTTTATTTTTTGGGTGGGGTAATCCTAGAAGAAAAATGTCAAGAGAAAAAAAAAACATTTATATCTTCTTTCTTTTGGGATATTTGTAGCTTTGCTCGAAGCTGCTAGAAAAGCTAACTTCAAAGATATATTAAGCTGAATAGCGGCCGGATTCTCATCTGGAAGGTATAGCATTCTAGTAAAGTTGAGTTGGGCAGATGTGTAACATAGAGAGACAATACATAATGTTTTACAATCAATGACTTTTTCCTTCTAAGGGGATGCAATTTTAAGTTTCTATTCAACATTGCTAATATCTCTACAAATATAGGAACATTATGTGAATTATTTTACTAAGGCGTGTCTTTCTCTACATGTTGAATATGGTTTAGTGTGCCACTTTGTTTTGGTGAGATAATCTGTGCTATCGGTTGATGTTTCTGCTAATACTTTTGTTGGCATTGGTGGCCTGAAATGACAATTTTTTTTTCTTTATTTCTATGAATTAGGGCGGTGTTAGCAAATCTTGGTGTTGCTATAGAATCGTTTTTATTTTATTTTTATTTTATTTTCTAGTGTGTTTATGACGTGGTATCTAATCGCTATTTTTGTTTGTTAGGTGCCACACTCCTAGCTTGGTTGTAATCTATGTTGTTGTAATCCTGTTGCATGATGTCTCATGAGCATTTTATCAAATTCATGTTCAAACTCATCTTTCCAAATATCCTCACATTAGTGTAAACAACTATGATTTACAACTCTCATACCTTCATTTCGATAAATGTCCAAAGTCTACATCGTGACTTGATAGACACTCCTCAGCATGGTATTTAGATAGATCACACACCATTTTTCACTCTGATATTTCCTTTACTGTCCATCATTAGCCACTCTGATCATCATAAATGTCCAAAGGCTGCCAATGACTATTTGAAATTTAATTTTTTTGACTTTGACCATCAACGTGGAAGTTGTGGTCCCCCGATTGTCCACGTCTGTCTCATACCTCTTCATGACACTTGGCATTCCATAGATTTGTAAGTGGAACTGTCAATGGATCGGATCAAACCCAATATATGATCCGTTTCGATCTGATATCTATGGGTCCAAATTAAGGACCTGGGTTCTGCTAAATTTGATTTGATAACTTATTGGATCGATCTTGGATCAACCATCTCATAATTCAATAGGGCACTGATTTGATATTATGTTGGAAATATACAAAATATACATATACTTTTATTAAATTTATTCAAGTTGAATAAAGATCAATCCAAAATTATTGAGTTTCAAAATCAGAATAAATCAAATCCAGAAAAAAATACATCTTTTTCTATAAGCAAGCAAGTTTTTGATTAGAAATCAGTAAATGAGGTTAATTTTGAATTCAAGTCATGGTATCAACACTCATAGCATCTAACCAATTTAGCAAACTAGCACCTTTAACTTGGAACAATACACATCATAATTGATCGGGTCAAAACTAAGTGGTAGATCCAATGGGATTTGCGCCTAGTAAAATTCTTAAACTGATTTGCTGGACCAATTCATTGTAGAGACTGCATTTTTAAAATTGAAAATGTGAGTTTGACCGATGTCAAGGATACAATTGCCAGTTGATTTGAACAAGTCAATTAAAACATACTAAATTTATAAATATTTAGAATATTTGTTGTATTTATCAGTTTAATTATTTAAAGTCGTTCTAGACTAACTTAGAAACTGCTGTGGAGTGTGTCGTTTTTTTTTTTTTTAGTATTGTTTTTAACTATTGGAATTAATTGAAGGTGGGGATTTCATGAAAACTTGTAGATATTTAGGAATGATGGGAGTGGTTTCTGTTTTAATAAAGGATGATTTCAGTTTGACGTAATTTTTGTTTTAAATTTGGTAATATTAAAGAGGTTATGGGCTGTTGCTATTTTTCCATTTTAAATACATTGAATCAGCTAACTTTGTTTCTATATCTGTTTTGAACACATTGAACAAGTTGAAACTTGTTTTTATTTCTGTTTTAAAACTCATGGAACCAGCTGAAAATTGCTTTTATTTCTATTTTGAACAAATTGAACCAACTGAACTTACTTATCTTTGAATGATACATTTTTGAGACACAAACACATTGGATCAATTAAACTTGAAATGGTGGTTTCTCTGAATTTAGGACCTCATATTTAAGTTGTACAGAATTGAAAAGTATGGTGGAGGTTTTCCCCATTAATGTCTTGTTATGATCAAGTATGGGATTATGGGATAAAGCATGGATGATGATGATGATGATGATGAAATTTATTGTTATGATACACTTCAGCATTATTGTTATTATAGTTGATTGGCAGAATTGGCTTGATTTACTGTTTTCTACAGAAACCAAAACTAATCTAGGGGTATGCCCCCCTAACACATTGTACACTATTTCTCTTTAGTGGAGCTATGGATAGCATTAATTAGGAATTTTATTTGTAGTTATGCTTCCATGTATTTCTCAATTGTATATGTTTGTATCATTTTCCTTTTAAGGATCTATATTGGCATTTTGTGCTCAATTGATATTGAGCTAACCTGGCAGTGTTCCTGGAACAATAGATTTTTTAGCTTTAGAAGACACTGTCACGTCAGCACAATATTGAGTGCAGTGTCGTGGAGCATAGTCAGTTCAGCATTTTCCTTGTCATGTGCATAATGTGAGTTCATTCATAGGTTGAGATTTTATACGTATCTCAACAATGTGAACTTCCTTTTCATCTTCTTTATCTTCTTTGCTTCCATGATCTCCACGAAGGTCTGGTATGTGATTTTGTCCTCAAAACAATTTGCCAAGTGCGGTTAGGTTGTCAAGAGTCAGCATCCTGATTGCTTCTGTAGCTGGTTTTCCATCAGATAGGTAGATTGCTGCTATTTGTGGAATGGTGGCTAGAATATTAACTTCTCTAGGTTTGTCTTCATGCCTATACTTCTTTACAGTCACACCTTGACCATAATTTTCCTGGGTCTGAATGATACATGTCTTAGAATAGTGGACGGTCCACCAGTTGCCATGAGAGCTAACTAGTGCTTTAACAAGATCACTAACCAGACCAGCTTGGTGAGCCTGAAAGTCATGGTGATCAATTTTGACTTTTCTAACTATGATGTCATAATTGAACATTTTTTCATCACTTATTCGAACGAGAGTGAAAGGTTTCTCATTCATGACGGTCAAGATTGTTATCCAAACTGGATAGCGTCCCTTTAGTATGACTCTTAAGGATTTTTCATATTTCAGGAACAAAACGGTCTGGAAGAGTGTCATCACAAATTTTGATGCTGTCTTTGGAATTTTGATACATAGGTTGAGTTCATACATAATTTTCACACAAAATCATGGGAATTAGCTTCAGAGTTTGAATGCGCTACATGGATGTATTTTAGCGTTCCTTGCCGACATTTTTCAAGCACATGTCTCTGTCTATAAAACAATTAGGTAGAAAACTTGTCACTATGAAGCTTTTTTCCGTTTTTAGTTATTTTTTGAATCATGGAATTAATTCTTCTACCGAATTTCCTTCATACAAACATTCAATTGCCCCGACCCCGCTCGCCCGCCTGCCTTGGTTGTGATTAACCAATAACCATAGAGGGGTAAACAATTAGCTTTTTTGTACAATAAATAGTTAGAAAATCCTATTATTGTAAGACATAAAGGTGGGTGAGTGACTGGTGAGTCCAAAATATTTCAAGAATTAGGGGTTGGTGAGTATCAATTTCATGTCACATGACATAAATCCTGCTTGGTATGATCGTAAGTTTTCCCTTAAAGCTTTGCAAAGTTTCATGGCACAAGTAGAGTGATTAAAAACAAATGAATCACAATTTTGAATTATACATTTGAGAAGGAGATCCATAATGTTCAATCTCCATATATATACTTTTGAATCACAGGCCATTCCTTCAATAATTCATGGTCCAAAAACAATCCTAAATCTATGCCAGAGCCAGTCAGAAAGTAATAATTAAGATGACGTGGTCATCCTTAGGAAGTATGGCCCCACTTATATGGTGGTTAGGTTGGTGGCACTGCATTTGATGCACCATTAAACACACAACAACAACAATTGGGTAAACTATAAACTTGGGCACTGGGGCCATGAGAGAGACAAAATAAAATGGTCCAGCACATGACTTCACCCAGAGGAGGGCAATATGAAGCAATTCAAGATGGCAACATTGACATTAATATTCTCCCACTTTAAAACAATTGGAAGGACCCATTACATTTTGCTAACCAAAAACTTTTTTGAGGATGCAGCATTATGGCCTTACAATTGGGTGAAATTCCAGCAAGTCTAAAGACTCTGAGAATGCTCGAAGCCCAGCTCATTTATAATTAGTTCCATTATAGTCTGTTCAAAATATATTACATTCTTCTGATTCAATAACCTTCCACAATCTGAGTATTTTGATACTTTATAGTAGCTGTTCTGATTCATCAGTCTGCCATGTAGCTATTGCTAGAGTATGACGGCCACCACACGCGACAAGCTTAGCACACCAACATCCTCCGTCACTGCTACTCAGATTCCTAGGTTGTGGAAGGTTAATGGGTACATCCATAGGGTGACCAGTGGTTACTTTTCTCCCACATCCAAGACGTCCATGGTGGTAGGTAGACACTAAACATAAAAAATTATATGGTAGAGGTACTTTTATTTTGCATAATTTGGTATATCTGACAATGTTTTTTAATTTTTCAATCACAGATTTCGACAATATGTCGCAAGAAGTAGGAATGTATGTTATCCTTGAGAATCGCTACGTCATTATTCCAAGGACCGAGAAAGACAGACATTGGTTTTGATTTCTACAAGTCAAGTGAAGTGAAGTTGGTAGAAATTTCTTGAAAACTACTTTAAACATTGGGATGTGGATTAAAATCGACACCTTGAAAATGGGGCATGTTGGACTATGATTGCAGATGTAAAATTTGAAGGAAAATGGTTTCCATTTGAAAAATGTAAATTTTTATGTTTTTGGTGTATTTATTTATTTTGTTAGATTTCAATTTTCTGTTCAATAAAAATTGTCATTTTCTTTTTAGGTGAAAAATATTAAAAATGACAAACAATAGTGGTTAAATTTGGAAGAAAAAAAAAAAAAAAGTGTCAAAAAACGACGGCTTTAAGCCGTCGTTTATATGTATTAATTAAATTTAAATTTGACTAAACAAATGACGGGTTTGGGCTGTCGTTTTATTTTGACAGACCATGACCGTCGTTTTTTACGACACTTTGTTGACACGAGCTAACCGTCGTTCACTAAAAATGACATCGTTATTTACAACGGCTCTTGCGACGGCAGGGACCGTCATTTTCTTAAAAAACGACGGCTTTGGCCCGTCGTTTTTTGTAAAATATGACGTAACTATGAAAATAGTAAGAGGGATGGTGTCATTTTTACCGATTATATTATTATCCATTGCGACGTTAAGTCTCATCATTTCAGCTAAGGTGGCAACGGCCATTATAATTACATGCATGACAAGGCCAATTTCCATTCTTAGTAACAAAGTGATTCCTCTTGGATTTTTTGTGTGTCTTCTAATTGCTGGCACGAAGTATTGGTCATAGATTACAAGGCTAATTAACATAGAAAGAGTTACGAATGCAGTGAGACCTGCAATAGTAGTGAGTGATGCCTTCCTGGTAATGAGCTTGAAAACTTCAAAAATGTTGACTATATATAGGGCTGAAACTTATGTCCTCTTGAGGAATGTTGATAGGGAGCCTTATTTGTGTACAAGGGATACCTTGAGGATGTGGTGTTAGTTTCAGGGGGTACTATTTTGACTAAGAACATTTTGATCTCACGGTCACGATCGTGACATTTAGAAAGATTTTTAGTTTTAAGGAACACACTTCAATCACCCATCCAGGTTTTTGGAGCTTAAATCTGCAGCAAATGGTAAGAAAACCAAAGGAAAGCAATGGTTTACCTGAAAAAGAGTGTAGAAGAATGCATCAATCCTTTCTCCTTATAATATAGTAAGTGCTAATAAGCAAATTACGAAAATAACTTGATTAATCATGGTATTCAAATCAAACATTAACACGTATATTCCCCCTATTCCCCCAACTTATCGATAAAAAAATGATATATGAGATAAGGAGCACTCAAATTGTCTTTGCAACTCAGTTGCTCTGGATGGGATTAACGTAAAACCCTTAATCAAAGAAACAACAAAACTTGAGTTAGAAGACACTCTTAACACTTGAAACAATGAGTCTTGATCAATGAAATCGACATTACAAGATGTGAGTGGTGTATGCTATGGTTTTCGATATGCTTGACTAGATTATACTACAATATATCTTAGAAGTTTCTTACCACCCAATATTTATGGAGTTAAAGTTCATAATAAGATCTTCTATTCAAGCTCATGCGATGGATTTCTATCATATATATTCTTTTGGTGGGTAATATTAGGTTAGAAGCAAAGAGAGAACTTACTTTATTAACAAATGTTACCAACAACGACATCTTATGAAAATTTTGAAATGAACCTTGCTAACAATGTTAAATTGAACAAAAGCTTGTTCTTTTTATTACATTTCTTCATCTTCCATTTCATTGGAGTCTACGTATTCTCTTCAACATTTTGCCTCGACTGCGTCGTTTCCTTTCAAAAGTCTTTGTGAGCCATCCATTTTCCTTCCAGAAAGTAATATATCCGATTGAAACACCAATTACCATCCCACATCCATATCCGATCATCATAGATTTCCAATCGAAGTCACTTGTGGACGTTGAAACCTCATGTTGTTGGTTTGTTGTTGGTGGAGAAATCGCATATATGTCTTTGCATTGCCTTGATAATGGAAACCCACATAATCTCGGATTATCTTCATACGAAGTATTTGGAAATGTGTTAAACTGATAACCTGTTGGTATGCTCCCTACAAGTTGATTATGCTTGAGATTCATTACTGCAAGGAATGTAAGGCGAGTTAGTTGCTGAGGAATCTCTCCAGAGAGCTTGTTTTGTGAGAGATCCAATGACTCCAGTTGTGCTAAATTCCCAACTGATGATGGGATGTGACCAGTGAGGTTATTACGAGAGAAATTCAACAGTTTAAGAGATTTGAGGTCCCCTATCACTTCGGGAATTCCACCTTGGAATTGATTGTTAGAGAAATCGATTGATGTGAAGATGGTCAAGATGCTGTCAGCAAGTAGCAAATCACGCCCTTTGATTGCAAGTGTCACTGAGACTTTATAGTAATTTCCAATATATTTTGTGTGAGACTCATTGACCATCATCATCATCTTCTTCCAGCTTTGGAAATATTTTGTGGGCAAAGATCCCGTAAATCCATTGGAAGAAAGATCTATAACATGCAACATTTGAAAACCATGATTGGTTTGAGGACCTTCAATGGGACCATAGAATTTGTTGGATCTCAATACAAGGACCTGCAACAAAGGCAATGTCTCCATCCAAAATGGAAATGTATCATATAACTTGTTGCTTCCGAGGTCCAGAACTTTTAGGTACTTGCAACTACCTAAACATCTTGGCACAAGTCCTTCCAATTGATTTTGAGAACCTTGAAGGATTTCAAGATAACTCAAATTGCAAATAGTTTTAGGAATTTCTCCAATTAATTCATTATCACTGAGTTTCAAGAATGCTAGCCGATTGCACTTGCCAAGTTCCTTTGGTATTTGCCCACGTAGATTGTTTGTGGACAAATCCAAATATTGTAAATTTGATAGCATTCCAATCTCAGTTGGTATGTGCCCTGATAATCTATTATTGGACAGGAACAAAGAGTCGAGTTGGGTCCAAGTGGATAGAAAATATGGATGGATTTCACCAGAGAGGTTGTTAAATGACAGGTCAAGATAAGAAAGGTTGGTGCAAAATCCAAGCTTATTGGGAATGCTGGAATTCAAGCTTGTATTGGAGAGATCTAGGAAGTAGAGCATCCTAAGGTTACCTATCCAAGATGGTATGGGCCCACTAGTAAATGGGTTATTAGATAAAACAAGGTATGTGAGGTTAGTTAGAAGGCCAATTTCGGGGGGTATCTTACCATTGAGCTTGTTCATTCCCAATTCAAGGGATTGAAGTTTGGTTAGATACTTGATTTCTGATGGAATCGGTCCCTCCATTGAATTATTACTCAAGTAAAGCAATTGAAGTTCGGTAAGATACTTGATTTCTGATGGAATTGGTCCTTCCAATGAATTATTACTCAAGCCAAGTGATTGAAGTTCGGTAAGATACTTGGTTTCTGATGGAATCGGTCCCTCCAATGAATTTTGACTCAAGTAAAGGTAATGAAGTTTGGTAAGATACTTGATTTCTGATGGAATCGGTCCCTCCAATGCATTATTACTCAAGAAAAGGTATTGGAGGTTCTTAAGAGTAGTAAAGAGTTGCACTGGAATACGGCCTGTTATAAGATTAGAAGACAAGTCCATTTCGACTAAGTTGGGGCAGTGAAAGATGAATGGGGGAACCTCATCTCCCAGTGAGTTACTAGAGAGATCGAGTGTTGTCAATGATGCCATGCCCTTAAACCAATGAATCGGGTCTGGATTCGTTAGATTGTTATTGTCAAGAAGGAGCCATTGTAACTTTTGTAAATTACGAAGCTCATGTGGGATCGCACCAGATAAGTAATTGTTGAAAAGCCACAGAAATTGGAGATCTAAGAGATTTCCTATCTCAGAAGGGATCATACCTGTGAAATAGTTCTGATGCAGAAAAAGAGTAGTGAGTTTTGAAAGAGACCCAATTTGATTTGGGATTTCTCCAAATAAACTGTTGAAATCGAGGCGTAGGTAGGTGAGATTGGGGAAAGCCGAGAAGTCGAATTCATCAAGTGTACCATTCAGGCTCTGACTAGGGAGGCAGATCTCGACGATGATCTTGAAGTAGTTGTCGCATTGAATTCCTGTCCAATTGCAAGGATTGGTGGCATCAGACCATGAATCCAAAATAGATCCAGTCGAATTGAACAAACTTCGTTTCCATTTGAGCAAAGCTTGTGCTGATGATGATGATGTTGTTGATGCAGAAGTAGTCTGTTGTTGTATTATAAGAAGAAAAGCAAAAGAGATCATCAGAAAGACAAAGAAAAAAGTTTTGTTCCTCATATGTAATGTTATAACCATGACTCACTTGAATGAATGACTCCCTCCGTCAAAAACCATACTATATATATAATTATTGTAACGTCTCTCTTACGTTTGACTTGTCTCGACTGTCGACCTAACGTGTCTCTTATGTTGGATTAATAATGGAACGAGAGACCCGTGTTTGACGGATAATAAGAATATTATTGCTTTTTTAATTCTTAATTAACAAAATTTTCTTTCTAAAAGATCAAAGTCTTATCCCAAAAGTATATAATAATGACAGTTATTGAAAAATGATACCACAACTACCCCAATTGAATTTACATACGTGCCACTGTTAATTTTAGTTACATAACTACTCCCAAGTATATACTTCAGTCGCAATGCTATATATCCATTAAAACTTAGAAAGAGATTGTAGTAAGTGATTTACACGTATTCCCCCCAAGGTTTTGTACGAATATTTGAGATATGCCATACCCTCTTGACCTAAGTCTTTCCTAATAAACTATTATAAAATGATTTCAATGCCTCATCTTTCATTCTCTCTAGTAAATAATTGTTTGATTTTTCTCTCCTAACCCCTAATGGTAAAAAATTTTATCCTCATCTTCAAAATAATTCGATTACCTTCAAGATATGATTTTCGATAAAATGAAAATAAGATGACTTTCTTCAGTAAACAAACAAGGGTGTTCTATGTAATGTTAAAGAAGAAGTTGATCTAGAGGTTGAAGAGTAGGAAGATGACAGAATCTTAAGATAAAAATCATTGGTTTTTTGCTAGAGGTTGAAGATGAGGTCATTTAAGTAATTTTTTATTAGTCTTCCAAAATAGACTGAGGTCAAGGGGCATGCCATTGTATTGAAAAACACAAGTGATGTATCAAATATTTGCCAAAATTGTGTGGAGTATGTCTAAACCATCTAATCCTCCATTACGAATTGATTAGTTGGAGTCTTTTTAGATACAACCGTCAACAATTAGTCAAATACAGGAATATCCGAATCCAAATTAATTTTTGTTATCAAAATTCAAATTTGAAATCCAACGAATACTCTATATCAATATTTGAATTCAATTACCATATCGACTATCCAATATTAATTTTAAATTTTGGATCTAGAATATGTTATTTATAGTATATCAGTGGAGTTGTCATTCATGGTTAAAAATCGTTAGAAATTATTGCAATCATTGGAAAACTAAGATGACAAAATGATTACTTTAGGTATTTCAAAAACATTATAAGAAGAGATGAGGTTGCGGGGTCATTAAGAAAGAAAAAGTTCACCAAATGAACATTCAAGCTACTGCCAAAAGTTAGGGACTAGTTAAATGAAATATGGGGCATTGCCCGTGATGGACAAGTATTGCTTATTTTCTTGGACGACTAATATATTTTTGATAGGCTAAATTACCATTTCTTGAGTCTAATATTACGAAATTCCAAATTCTGTAAATTGTTCATTTTAATTATCAAAACATGAACATGTGAGATCACATGTTTTTAAAGTGACAATCTCGTTAAAAGTAACGAACCGACAAAATAATCACTTGATACATGCGAGATTGTCACTTGAAAATCTATGATCTCACGAGTTCATGTTTTGAGAATTAAAATGAATTGCTAGTGAGAATCAAAACGTCGTTAGAAGTTGATCACGTTTTGGTAAATTTCTCTTTTTCTATCTATCGGATTTTTTTAAATATCTAAATTGTAAAAGTCTTATCGAAAAATAGATCATGGCATTTGTGTAATTTAATTAAAATTAAGGGAATTTTGTGTTGAAAGGATTGGGATCATGTGTTTTTTCGTGAGCCGAGTCAACGGATCCCTTAAACTAATGCGCTTTAAAGACTCCAAAAGTATAAGATAATGCAATAAAGTAGTGCGCTTTAAAGACTCCAAAAGTATAAGTCATCAACTACTTCGAGGGTCAATATTGGAGTATAAAAATAAAAATGGTGTTTTCTTTTTAAAGATAATGTGAATGCAATAAAGCAACGTACTTAAGAAGGACCACTTAGCTCAGTGGTAAGATTTTGTGGAGGTTGTTCCCAAGGTCTTAGGTTCAAACCCCTTGAACCCCTTCTTATACTGGTCTGGGTCTGCCTTAACCCTGCTAACCTTTCAAAAAAAAAAAAAAAAAATAAAGCAACGTACTTGACACACTGAAGACTAAGAAAGGGGTTATTTTATTTGTACACAATGGTCAATTACACTCACTTAAGTGACTTTTATAATACAGGCAAATAACTTTTTTACCCTTTTAGTTTTTACTTATTGTACACACTACTATCTACCAAACAAAAAACCCACGTATTCTTCTTCCTTTATTCCTTCTTCTTCTTCTCTCTCTCTCTCTTTATATTCATCTCCTTTTAAGTTTTGTGAGAGATTGAATGAAGATTAGAATTAAATTTTTTTTTTAATTTATCTTATTTATTTAAAATTTCTTTTTTATTTATTTATTTTTGCATTTAATCAACAATGAAGATGAAAAAGTCACTATTAAAATCTCTAAAACGATGAGTTTTATTTGAAGAAGTCAAAAATAATTTGACACACTTTGCTCGATAGGTTCAAACCGAGCTTGTTTTGCAAATTCAGTAGGTCCTACTAAATATTACCAAACATATTTAGTAAGTATCTAGCGAATAAAATTTTCTATCGAACATTACAAAATTGATTCTATAAGTATCTACCGAACATAATTTTCTCATTTGAACGGTTTCGACTTGATTGATAGTGCTAGGGTAAGAAAAAACAAGTAAGATCAAAGTTTAAAATTCCCATTGAAAACTTTCTATATGCAAAGAAGAAGAATAAGAAAGAGAGAGAGAGATAGAGAGAGAGAGCGAGGGAAGAAGAAATGGTTTGATACCTCTAGATGTGTGCAATAAACAATATAGGTTAAAACAGATTTATCAGGCATATGCAATTTAAATACTTATTTTAAAGTTAAGGTGGGTATCGCAAGAAAGTGGGTGCAATATGTCACTTCGGTGGTGCAAATATAGCGACCCCTAAGAAAGACATAAAAAGTCCTCATCTTTTTTAGGGTTATGATTGAAGTAAATAACCTTTTACGCATTTATTTATCATCTGTGGAGGGAAAGATGTAATCAAATTTACCAAAATAAATTTAAGAATCCAACTTTGGTTTTCCACAACATCTTGGAAGATATTTGGATCAAGTTCAAGGATGACATCGATAACATAGAAGATTCGGACTACAACAGGCCTTTCATGCCTGCTTAGGATTTGAATGTTGCCTTCACCCACAAAAGAAGAGTTTTTGTTCCTGGACTATAAACCTCAATTTGGTGTGTGGGCAGGCACTAAATAGTGATGGCACTTTCTCTACCTTTAGAGGTGGTTTTGTTGCTATCATTTTAGACCACGAGGGCAACGTGAAGGCTACTCTAGCAAGTTGCGAACCTCCAAGATCTATCTTATACCACAAGCTACAAGGTATACTCGAAGGGCTCCGATTGGCAATTGCTCATAATTGCATGAGGATTCAGGTTCACGTGCGAATCACAGTCGCACGATTTTAGGGCATTCCAACCGAGGTTCACCACGCTACCCAAGTGGCTCACCGCGCTGAGGTTAGATTGAAATCTTTGGTCATGAGGTTTCGTCAGGATTCTTAATTGGTCCTCCATATTGAAATGCAATGTCTTGTTTTTTATTTTAGGGCCCAATTTGATGGTTTGATCTTTGATCTGCACAATGAACACACGCAATAAAGATTTTTGATAAATACAATTATTTGTGCATAATTAAGCCTAATTAGCATGGAAAAATATGCAACGTAATATTTCAAGTTTTAACATGATTATTTACTTAATATAGAGAAATATGGATAAAAACTAATATAAATACTAGGGAAAAGTACGAATAAATCAATGTTTTGAGACATTGATTACACCTCCAAACTTCTTTTTTTCTATTCCCCAAAAAATAAAACTACCACTTTTACAAGCATTTCAACTACATTTAACAGATGCAACAAGTCCTTAATCCATTAGTTTATCCTTAGTGGATGAGTTTGACTGGTGAGGTTTTGCAGAGAATATACCCACAAAGTTAAAAATAATTTTGAAGTAAAAAATTGTCAAAATCAAAACTTATATTGAAAAGTACAGGTTAATCATGGTTTGCCAGTCATTTGGAAGTAACTCTTGGTATAGAGTCCCAATTCTTATTTCTCTATGACAAAACTTAGACTTAAAATTGAACTTTAAGAAATAGTAATTATAACATAGAAACTTTAGAAATTCGATTTTCATAGAGTGAGTTCGAAAAAACCTTCAATCTACCCAAGAATAATTAGATTAACTTGGGGTTTAATTCAAAATTTAACATCATGTCTAGAGTAGTGAGAAGTGTGAATGTTCACATTAATACTTTTAGGGTGCTTTATCTGTGATATTCTAGTGTACTCTCATTTTTACACTTGATGGCTTTCATCCTATTGAAACTCTTAACTTTTAAATTTTGACTATTTCATTTTTCTTTCTTCGAGGGATCTTTTTCTTTTTCTTTTTCTTTTCTACTCATTTTTTAAAGAAAAGTATGCAACCTATTTTAAAGTACCCAGTCTAATTCAATGGTTGTTGTTCAAGACATATTCAACCCATGTCTATTTTTCTTCTAATCAACCAATCAAATGAATAAGGAAGTCAAAATTCAACAAACCCAATTTTTCTCATACTCTAGGTAGAAAGAAGGTAAAAAAGTTGACTGAATTCTATCTAGACTCTTGGTAATTTTATTAGAAGTAATTACAAATAAAAGGTAACGTTGTTGTAATTTTTGTCTAAGAGAAACATGAATAGAGACTCCAAATCAAAACTTCCAATCAAAGGCTAATTTAATATTTTTAACAAAATGGTTAAAGATACAAGCTAAGATTTTACACAAAATACAATAAAGTTGCCATAAAAATATTTTTCAAAATTTTTTAAATTTTTACGATTTTTAGAATAAAAGAAGAAAAAATAGGTAGAAATCTGACCCATACACCCCCAAACTTAAGCATGATATTGTCCTTAATATTTCAACATGCACATGCAAAATTGAAATTGACAAAAAGAAATGAAGTAGGTTGGATAGCACCTGAAAAAGATCCTACAATCCTATTGATACCAACACAATGTCTCCTAAATAGAGATAACACACCATTCCCCACAATCGCAACATATGTTGTATGAAGTCGAGAGGCCTTCTTCTCATAACTTGGGCGAATGGTTCTTAGGCTTTGTAGGATAAAAACGCATGACAAAATAACTACTAAAAATAAAATAGCAAGTTGCCTCCTAATAGCACTAAGTTTTACGTCTTCAGCCAAACTTACTAGAGTTAAAGGTCTTAACTCGGATTACATGGGTTGCCTCCCAAGTAGTGCTAAGTTTAATATCTTCAGTTGGACCTATGAAAATGTGTGATCTCTAGGAATTTTCTTGTCACTAAAGTTGATAGTCACCATAATTGATTTTCTATCTTGTGTATAACTTAGACAAATATCTATGACTTGAATAGTATGAAAATTATGTTTTAGAACACCCAACATCCTTCTTATGTCTCTCTGTGTTAAATAATTTGCCTTTTAAAGTAATTATTCAACTATCGTGTTCCCTGTGATGATGAAGATTATAGAACCAATAGGATCCTTATAATTCTACGAAATTATAGGTTGAAAGGGACACTTTGATCGATTTTTAAAGAGATTTCATTATTGGTGGTGATTAGACTCTCAGGAGTTGGTGTAAATAGAGAATCAAAATTTTTTTTCGTGTTCTCTAAGACTAGATTGTTTTTGAGAATGAATTGATAGACAATTCTAAATGAATTTCTTCTTCCTTAAGAAATTATTTCTAAGATGGGCTTTGTGGGATTATTTCTTCTAAGAACAGATCCCCATCTTCTAAAGAGATAACTTATTGCTCTAATTGTAATTCCATTTTTCTTATGGTTAGTCTTGTTACCTAATTGATGTCTATTTTGACTACAAAGGGAAGTGAATTATCAATTATGGAGTTCCTCATGGAATTGAAATTGGTCACTAAAATTATCTTGAAATAATGGTGGATTTTTTAAGATTGAGATATCCTCATTTTTTAATTAATCAAACTTTCCTTCTTCTAAGGATAGCTTTAGGTGCCTTAATTGGATCTTCATACATACTAAGGCTTGAACATTTTCTTGTTGTTGTTAAATGAGTTATTGTTGCTGATTTAACATCACTATCATCATGAATTCTAATACGATTGGTGGTTGAAAAGTTGAAATAGGACAATTGTACATTGGTTGAAGCTTTATGAATGGTTGAAAAATTGAGTAAGATTATTGAGAAATCATTATTGTCATGTGTATAGTTGCCGGAAAATCTATCATAAGTGAAATCATTTTGCCTATATGAAAGATTTGGAGAGGACCAACTTTTTGAATGATATGGTTGACTGAACAGGTTAGGTGTCAACGTCGAATAACAATTGTACTCGTGAAAGATTTGAGACTGTCTATTCCTCATGATGGATAAGTTTGGGCAACACTCGACTACGTGATCATCGCTATCA
>NW_028237570.1:0-16677 GCF_017979445.1 Akebia trifoliata | reverse complement strand
CCTTTTTCAATTTTCAGGAATTCAATTTTTGTTTGGACAAAAGCAATAATCTATGTTTGAAAGGATTCTAAAATCTGACGAAGCGCAACTTCATCCATGATACTCGTTTCTTCTTGTAGCTGACTACTTGGCAATGGTACTCTGGAAAGATGACTCTTTTCACGGATCCAAAGTGGTACAGATGAAGGTTTAGAACATTTGGGACCTACTATCACCTAATTGGAAGTAAACTAAGATTGACTCTAAAGATTTGACTCTTAACCACATGATTAAAGTTTTGATATAGAATAGCCCAAGTCCGGTGGAAAATATCGATACCAAATGCACTATAAGTTTATAGTGACCAAGAAAGTGAGAAAGGTTAGACGCGGGTCTACCCCTGATTGGGATTGAACCTTTGATCAGATAAATTAATTTGATCCTAAAATCGAATATTTCTATACAAAGTGGTCTGGATCTTTAAAAGTGAAACCAATTAGTCCAACTGATTTGGTATTGATCAGTTTGATCCATTTGTCAATTGGACCAACTGGTTTAAGTGGTTCAAATTAATCGGTACATTTCATCGATTGGGTCGGACCGATATTACATGTTTTGTTTGATTATTCTAGATCGGTCCGCCCACTTACCTGTTGGTTGGACTGAATAAAGCAACCCGAGAATACCCATAGTCAGTTCAGGTCGTGACCTATAGGAAGGCTTCTAAACTCTAGGTTTACTACGTGTAATGCAATTTATCTGGTCACCCTTACCCAAGTGTACCTATATACCTCTCGAGAGTACTCAATCAGACGGTACGTGGTGACTTGGTTTGATATACCGTAGGTGGTAATCTAAAACTCCAACTCACTTCTCTGATCCCTAGTTGAGAGGTGGCTCATGATGCAAAGCAAGGGCTCACTTAAATATCTCTCGTCTAGAATAGACGTAGTCTATCCCCCTCGTACAGTAGGATACAACGAGGCAAGATCTCGCTTAGGCACTGATTTTGATCAGAAAGTGTAATTGGTGTACTTTGATCATCTTTGATATACCTATGGGTACAGGTCAAGAGCTGTAGTTTTCATAAATGGTTTGGCATCCCATGAGGGGACCGACCACGTACTAGTACTACGTTGGCAAACGGGACATGTGACTATGTGACTTACAATAGGTCAAAGGCTCAGGTCGCTCTAGCCTGAGTGCATTGATATTCCTTTCAGAGTCACCTGATCAGACGGTACTAATGCCCCAGTTTGATATACCCAAAGGTACGTGACAGGAGTTGTGTTTTTTATGAATGACGTCGTATCTCCGAAGAGACCTGACCACGCACTAGTGCCACGTTGGCTATATGGGACGTGCAAGCGTGCAAAGTAGTAAACGTGCATGTGGTGGGGTGTGCCCGGGGCCCTTTCGGATGAATGAGCTTATGGGTACAGAAATCAATCAAAGTTCCAATATGCAATGTCAATCTAGATCATAAAAGATATATAATAATGCATAATCAAGATCAAGATAAAAAATATTATCCAAGATGCAATCACTCATCATAACATGCCTCAAAGTACTTACAACGATCAACTATCAAAAATCCAACCACATGATCGAATCAAAATAAGACATCAAAAGGGGGCCATCCGACCCAAGCTAGCATATGACATGTCAAAGCATGAGTTTTTTGAGTCAACTGAGTTGATTTGACAACTTGTTATTATATTTTCCCTGGTCCAATCAAGGATCGCTTTGGGCGATCCACAATGAATTAAGGTTCCAACGAATATTTGAATTGAAGATATAATGAGATTGGTGGAGATAGGGAGTCATGATTTTTTTTTTATTTTTTATTTTTTGAATTTATAAAATAAAAGAGAAAAAAAAAAACAGAATTTATATTGTTATCCCAAGAAATCTTTAAAAACCCTTTTTTTATATATAAAAATATGTTGTTGTTCGTTTTTTGTTTTGTTTTTTTTTTTTTATGTGTGTTGCTGCCACAACATACAACTCAAAAACTTCAATATTGCCCTTAAGCATCAAAGAACTTTTTTTTTTCTTTTTTATATATGTTTCTGCCCCAAAGATCTCTTTAAAAACTTTTGATATAAAAGTATGTGGTTGCCAGCAGCACATAATTCAAAACCTTTTTTTTTTTAAATGCGTGTTGCTGTCACAACACCAACTCACAAGTCTTCAAATATCAAGATTCAACTTTATAACTTTCCTCTTAAAAGAGAAGAAAAATTGCTGATTTTTTCTTTTTTATAGAAATGGTACCACCTATGAATTCATTTGTCAACAGGGACTGAAAACTAGGGGCAGCCTTGTGTATGACAAGTTTCCTTTCATACAAATTGAAATTTATATAAAACAAGAAATACCTTGTCAGTTCTCCTTTTCTACTTTTAAGAATAAAAGACGAATTATTTAATTAAAGCTACTTTCCTGGAAGTTTCTAAAACAAAAGATATCTTAGCAGCAACAACAGGAGAGCTCCCATGGAAAAGAATGAAGATGATCGATGAGGCTCTCTGTTTTTTTTTTTTTTTTTTTTTTTTTTTTTTGAGCTTGTTTCAAAGACACATCCACGTGAAATCAGTGGAAAATCAGAATTATTCATGATGGATGGTGCAAATATGGAGAACAATAGGTGGTGAAGATATGGAGATTACAAATCATCATAGACTACATGCACTTGGCTTATCTGTCGGCTCTCTAAGAATTGTAATTTTATCTCTATAACTAACTTTCAAGAGTCAACTAAGAGTGACAGTCTCTATAGAATAGTATCCACGATCTACATAATCTCCCATTAAGAGATGATTAGAGTCGTGAGCATTTCCACCGACCCGAGAGAGCTCGATTAAATCATGAAAATGTCCATGAATATCGCCATACACCATAACAGGGCACCTCACAGGCTACACGTTCCATCTCACCTCCGCCTCTGTGAGAGGTTTACATTCCATTAGAGGCACGATCTAATGGTCTAGAACCGTGTGAGAAGGCATCGTTTCTTCTCCTAATCTAGAACACAATTCGATTCCTAACGAAGATTGATTGTGAATTCTCTAGAGAACGAGTTCTATGAACCAATAAAGAGTCGAAAGTGTAGATTAGAGAGAGAGAGAGAGAGAGAGAGAGGCATGTTGCTGCCCCTTTCTCTGTACAAGTGGAGACAAGGAGAAAAAATAAAGAAAAAAATATGTTTTGCTAATAGCACACCAGCACAATGTGCTATTTCTTTTTCTTTTTTTTTCCTCCTTTGCTTGTTGTCACACGCTTACAGAAAACAAAAAAAATTTTTTTTTTTAAGAAAAATATACCACTGTCAAAGGACAGGTCCATACATGCTAAAAAAATCTCGTTATCCGAAAACGGATCTACACACCTAACATAGAAGAATAACTTGGAAAAAAGTAGAAGATCCCTTTTATTTTGTTTTTTTGTTTTTTTTCTTAATTTTTTTTTTTTGCTTGCTGTCAGCACAATTTGTCCATAAAAAAAACTGATAAAAAATAAAATAAACAAACAATTTTTTTTAACAAAGAAAAAAAAATTCAAGCGATAAATTAAACACACTCCTAAAAGTAGAATAATAAAAAATAAAAAAGTAAAAAAAATAAAATAAAATAATTCCCATGGTCCTGTAATCGTTGTTCCATCCTCAACTAGACCATTCCTTTGAAATTTAGTGTTATCTATAGTCACCCTAAGTGACTCTCGATTGAACCATAAAAATATGTATGCCAAAACAAAATACTCAAAGTCCAAACAAATAATCAATAATCGAGTCATAAAAAAATAAATAAAAAAACTAGGCCATCCTGGCAACGTTTCCATACTTGGGATTTTTCAAGTTTGATCCTCAATGGTTCCCAGTGGAGTCGCCACTGAAAGCGCTCTCAATCCGCGGGGTGCGCGGATCCGCTTTTGACCTTTGAGATTTGGGAGTCGCCACCTAGTTGTTACGGTGTAGGAATCGAACTTTGACTCTAAGAGGCAAGTAAATTAATCTACGAAAGAAAAATACGGGTCTGGAGATCACATTACGGGGTTGGAAGGTGTTAGGCACCAACCCCGCCCAGCAAACGCCGATCTCTACTAATTTTCAAATAAAACTACATTGCTAACAAGACCTAAATAATAATAATAAAATAAATACTCACCTTTTCCGAACGCAACGATTTTGTTCCTTCAGATCTGATAGAATAGCTCATCGTATAGTATTCATCGCTTTGTTCTGTCTCCGAATTTGATCTCTGAGCTCCGAAGCAAGGTATCTCTTTCTTAGATCTGGATTCTTTGGATTTGTTTATAGATTTCTGGGTATTTTTGAAGGGCTTCTAGGTGTTTTTTGAGCTAAAGTTGAGGTAGGGGTGTTAGGTAAGGAGTTAGGACTTCAAAATTAGGGTTTATGGGAGGTTATAGGGAAGCTTTTTGACCTACTTCTCTTTGGATTTATTTTTGGATACGAAAATAAGGTGTAAGGACCCCTATTTATAGATTTTTTTAAGGGTTGATTTAGATAGAATTAGTGTTTAATTAGAATTCTTGTAGTTAGAGTTGTATTTTAGTTAGAATTATTTTAGGTAGAGTTGTATTTTAATTAAAATTATTTTAGGTAGAGTTATATTTTAGTTAGAATTCTATTAAATAGAGTTATTATTTAATTAGAACTCGATTAGGATTTTGACTTTTGGTCTTATTTGGTTGACTCTTTAAGATTTTGACTTTAGTCTTAATTGATTGACTTTAATATCTTGACTTTAGTCTTACTTAATCGACTTTAATTTTGACTTTAGTCTTACTTTATTGACTTTAATACCTTGACTTTAGTCTTGCTTGATTGACTTTAATTTTTTGGAGAACCCCCCTATATTATATCTTTAATTCTTTGGACCCCCAAATAGAGGGGTCCTTAAAGAAATATCTTGGCAACCCTCAGCAATTTTGCCTGAGAGCCTGATTGATCGATTTTTTAAGTTTAAAATTTTAAATTAATTTTATTAATATTTTAATTTAATTATTTAATATTTTATTTATTAATTTCGAAATTTTTAATTATAAAAATTATGAAATTATCGTTTTGCCCTCGGAGAGAACTTTTCGCATTATAAGTTAATTTTTTATGTTCTAGGATGTTTTAGAATCGGTTTTTCATAAGAAATTTAATGGAAATGTTGGTTTTTATCATTTATAAAATATTTGTGTGGAATGGTCATGAACTTTATGAGGGGTATTTTCGTAATTTTATCAAATTCTGTGAAATTTGACGAAATGATTTATTTAGTTTCAATTTTTTATTTTATGTGTTCGAAAGGATTTTCCTAAGCGTAATGTAGGCTCTAGGGATATTTTAAGGTTAGAGGTATTTTGATAATTTGATTATTTTTTAGTGATTTTTATCGTGAAACTTCTTTTTGTTTGAAAAATGATGATTTCTAAGCTTTTGGGATTATATTTTCCTAGCGTAGCGTGGTTTCTACAATTTTATCTGTTTGAGATACCTCATCCGAATTTCTGAAATATATCTGGTAACAAAATAAAGCATTGGAATAATCATCCATCATTGGGAATCGTTGCAATCGGGTTGACGAGTTGATTAATCAGGCGAGTGCAAAAATGGGGTGTCTACACATTGCTACAATTTGATGTGAAATTTTTATTTTTTTGCATGGTGACTTGGAAGAAGAAGTGTATATGATACTTCTTCCTGGTTTTAAATGTCCAGCTATTGAAAGGAAAGTGTGTAGACTAAAAAAGACATTATATGGCTTGAAATAGTCTCTTAGAGCATGGTTTTAAAAGTTTCACTATGCCATGGTGGGGTATGGTTACAAATAGAGTCAAGTTAACCACGTATTATTCATTAAACATTCCAATGAGAAAATTACTACTCTCATAGTCTATGTTGACGACATTGTAGTGCCTGGTAATAACTATGATGAAATGAAAAAAATAAAATACCAATTAGCAAAGAAGTTTGAGATTAACGACTTAGGTCAATTGAAATACTTTCTTAAGATTGAAGTTGCTAGATCAAATAAGGGTATTTTCATCTCGCAGCGGAAGTATGTTATGGATCTCCTTCATGAGATAGGTATGATGGGTTACAAGCCTTGTGACACTCCCATTGAGTCAAACCATAGGCTTCGTGAGTCCAATAGTGAGCCCTACATTGGTGTTAAGAGATAGCAGAGACTTGTGGGCCGACTTATTTACCTCACCTTAACCTGCCTAGATATTACTTATGCAGTTAGTGTGGTAAGCCAGTTTATGTATGGACCAACTGCAACTCATTTAAATGTTACATATAGAATCCTAAGGTACTTAAAATCCACTCCTGGACTAGTTTTATTATATGCTTGTCATGGTAGTTTGCGTGTTGAAGCCTACGTAGATGTTGATTGTGCAGGATGAATGTCAGATCGCCGTTTTACCTCTGGATATTGTGTATTTGTTGGGGGTAATCTTATTTCTTGGAGAAGTAAAAAAATAGACAGTGGTTGCAAGATCCAATATAGAAATTGAGTTTAGGTATATGGCTCATAGGGTATGAGAGATTCTATGGCTTAAAATCCTCATAAACGAATTGAACCTTCCTATTCATGGACTGATGAGTTTGTATTGTGACAATAAGGCAGCCATTAGTATTGCTCATAACCCAGTTCAACACGATAGAACTAAACACATTGAGGTAAATAGGCACTTCATCAAAGAAAAGTTATAGTCTGGACACATTTGTACTCCATTCGTACAAACTGAAAATCAGTTGGCTAACATCCTTACTAAGGGGCTGGCTAGTTTACATTTTCATAACATTGTTAACAAGTTGGGCATGAAAAATATATATGCACCAACTTGAGGGGGAGTATAGAAATTCTTATAAAGGTTTATTGGTTATTTCCAATCTTCCAAGGGTTCTTTTGTTATTAGTAACTCTATTATGATGTTAATATATATATATATATATGAGTGAGTGAGAGAATAAAACAACTTTCTTTTCATCTCTTTTCTTCTGTTCCAAAAACATCTTAACCCTAAAACACTCAAATCCACTATTTGATCTTGTGATAGAGATATATCCAACTTTCCCTCCTTTTGATTCCTTGTTTTCAAATAAGCATTTATCCTATCATGGATCAGATGTTGTATATCAGTGCAATAGTGGTTTTACTGAGATGAGTTGACTTTCAATTATAAATTTCTTGTCTATTTTGTATTGCAGTTCGACATTAAAATGGATAATAGCTCGTCTTACCTTTTCATTGACCTTTCTCAACACATGACTACTATTATTTTATTTTTATTTTTTTTTTTTTAACTTTCTCTTGAACAAAATGATATGAAACCTCTATTTTGTTCGTCTATGGAAAATTTGGTTTCAGGCAATGTAATGGCTACCTAATTATTGTAAAAAGAAAAATTCATCTATATTTTGTAGTGTCCTATACCAATCTCTTTTAAGAATCATGTACCAAATTCTTTGACAAGTATGCATACTAACTTATTGTCAATGCTTATTTGATAATTTTGTATTTGATGGTACAAAAAAATTTATGATGGCAGATTAATAGTACATTTGAAAATATGTTCCCATGCAAAGCTATTACCTTACTTTTCCTTGCGATTCGTATTTTAGATTGCATTTGATGTCATGGGGTATTTTTGTTGTTTTCATGAAATGAAATGAGATCCATAACTAATATTGTAAGACAACAGGTACATAACTCGGTTGTTTATTGGGAACTTATTTGTCAAATTCCTTGAAACTTGAAACTATCACTCTTGATGATGAAACTTGGCATCTCATTTTATAAGGCTTGCACATGTAGAGTTCCTATAAGATAGTATGGTCTTGTTTCAGTCATTAAACATGTGCATATATGATTAATACTTTAAACTTGCATGTCCAATTCCCCTTATAGAGTGCCTTTTATTTTAAAGGAACTTTGACCTGTAAAGGATTAGATGGTTCTTAATCCAATGGGAATCATCTCTCTAGGTTTGTTTTATATCTAATCCTTTAGCCTTTTTTATACTTGTAATTAAACAACATTTCGTAGTCTGAATTTCAATTCATCCCTTTTTTTAGAACTTATTATATGTTACTATCTGCTTATAGGGTTGCAACTACAAATATTGTTGTTATTTGTTGTGGGCCTCCATTTCTTTATCATACTTTCAAGTAAACTTTTTTCTCTTCCATTACACAAAAAATTGTTACTAGTTATTAAACAAAAACTTGATTTTAGTTTAGATTGTTCCTTTGGGTGTGATGCTATTGAATCTCATATTTGAATCCCCTCATATATGAGACAATTGCAAAGTAGTGTACCTTTGAAAGAGGGGCATGGATAATACTTTATTTTTCCTTGGAAGAGACTAGGACCAATGCCCAATACCTCTGCACTCTTGCTTCACAAGCATCATTCTTAGTCTAAATAATTGAAATATAATCCTATTAAATACTAGACATTGATTATGACAGGAAAGTACCTTAGATGAAAATTTTGTTGGAATTTATTGAATGTGAAAATCCTTTAATATTTATTTGATTAAACCATATAATAAATCTATCTTTTAACCATAGGATATTTCAATCTCATATTTAGTTTATGCTTTTACTTTATTGCTTTAAGCTTAGTTGCTAGTTTTGTTTTTACCTTGAGTAATTTTAGTCCCACATCGACTAGGAGAATAATTAATTTGCAATTCTTAATAGTTGAACTTCTAATAGCTTTAAAGTGGATAGAAGTAGTGGACAGGCTCACGGGGGGCCAAGAGGTAAACTCAAGGCTTCAGTTAGGATTTGGATCCACTGATCTAAAAACCTTAATGTGTGTGTGCACGTACGACGTGCGCGCAGGGGGGTGCAAAATCTCAGATTTACACGTCACGCTGGTGCCCGCAAAGGCCCATTTTTTATTTTTATTTTCAAGGTCCACTTTATTTAAAAATTCTAAATGTTTTAAATTATATTTTGAACCAGTCTGTATATTCTGAACCAGCACAATGTCTATTCTGAATTAACACATTCGAAGAGGTTTGTGATTATTTTAAACAGTCACTTTCTCTTTTTTTATATCTAATGTTTAGTCGATTTAAAACACTTGATCTCTGATTTTTTATTTTACATATTTTCGACTATCTGTACACTTTTTTTTTTTCGTTGTGAGAGCACACAACATCGTCGAGTTCGAAGTTATGTTTCCAATTTATAGTACATTTTGGATACGTGGGTTGTTGTGTCCTGGAGAACGAACGCCTATAGATTGTGGTATTGTAACAGGGGAAAATTTCATTTTAGGACAGCACTTTGTGCATGCCTCAACCATTCTTTTTCAGGTAATATTTTTCTTTTTCATTCAATTTGAAAATTAGGATTTTTTCAAACTTCTTATCTCTCTCTATCCATAAGAAATCAATACTTAAGTAATAATAATCTAAAATAAAATTATGTTAATTACTGGTTTCTATGGAGACAATCTCTAATTTCATGTACAGTGAAAAACCCGATAAATTTGATAAAAAGAATTTTAAATTCTGGCAACAGAAAATGTTGTTCTATTTAACAATATTACATTTGGCTCATATCATCACTCAAGAACTAGTTTCTTTGAATGATGATGAGGAAGACCAAATCAAAAGAATCGAATATCGAAAATGGGAACATTCCAATTTCATGTACTAGAATTATATTCTAAATGGATTAAGTATTGTTCTTTATAAGGTGTATTCTTCTATTGAATCTGCTAAGATATTGTGAAAAATTCTTGAAATAAAATATACTCTAAAAAATGTTAGCATAAAGAAATTTGTTGTTGGACGCTTTCTAGATTTTAATATGGTAGACTCTAAGTTAGTTTATCATAATCCGAAGAGCTCTAAATTCTTATTCATGAGATTCATGTTGAAGGCATAAGTATAAGTGAAGGATTCCAAGTTGCATCGATAATTGAAAAATTACCACCATCTTGGAAAGATTTCAAAAATAATTTGAAACATAAAAGAAGGGAAATGGGACTCGAGGATCTAGTGATAAGACTTAGAATTGAAGAGGATAACCAAAAGAATGAGAAGTAGACTGAAATAAAATCTATGATTTCTAAAGCAAATGTAGTGGAAGAAGAACCTTCCAAATTCACTAGAAAGTTCAAATCCAGATTCTAAAAAAATATGTAAAGAAAAACTTACATGATCCAAAAACTAATATCCAGAAGATCAAGGAAAATTTTTATTTCTGCAATAAACTTGGACATCGGGCTAAGGACTGTCACAAAAAAAATTAGCAATACCATAAAAAACATGAACAAGCCAATATGACTGAACCTTAGAACTTATCAGCGATTGTTTCAAAAATGAATCTGGTAGGAAATACTAATGATTGGTGGCTGGATATGGGAGCCACCAAACACATATGCTCTGAGATGAATGTTTTCTTCTTACAATAACGTTGGAGATGAAAAGTTATTCATAGAAAATTCTTCCACATCCGTTGTGATCGAAAAAAGAAAAGTGAATGTGAATTTCACATTTGGAAAGGTTCTAACTCTAAATAATGTGCTTCACATTTCAGACATTGAAGAAACTTGATTTCAAATTCTTTTTTAAGTAAGAGAAGTTTTAAAATGATGTTTAAATCAATAAATGTATAATTATAAAGAATGAAATGTTTGTGGGCAAGGGCTATCTGTGTGATGGATTATTTAAATTCAATGTAATTTATGATTTTATTAATAATATTACTTCTTGTGCTTATGTTTCTGAGTATTCTAATATTTGACATGCCAGATTAGGTCATATTAATAATAAATCAGTTATCAAATTAATGAATAATGGTATTATGATTCCTAAAATACATATTGATACATCTAAAAAATGTAAAATCTGTATTGAAACAAAATTGCTAAAAAAAAACCTTTTAAAAATATTGAAAGAGTTACCAAACCTTTAAAATTAATACATTCTGATTTGTGTGATCTCAAATACATTCAATCTAGAGGTGGTAAAAAATATTTCATAACTTTTATTGGTAATTGTACTAGATTTTGTATGATATATCTTTTAAGTAGTAAAGATAAAGCATTAGAAATATTTAAAATTATAAATCTGAAATTGAAAATCAACTTGAAAAGAAAATTAAAATTTTAAGATCTGATCGAGGAAGAGAGTATGAATCTAATCATTTAACTATATTTTTTTCAATAAAATGGAATTATAAACCAAACTACTGCTCCTTATTCTTCTCGACAAAATGGTGTAGTAGAAAGAAAAAATATAACTTTTAAAGACATGCTTAACTCTTTACTTGTTAGCTCAGGGGTACTTTTAAATTTATGGGTAGAAACCCTTTTAACATCTTGTTATATTTTAAATAAAATTCCATTAAAAAATTTTAAAAAATCACCTTATGAACTTTGAAAAAGTAGAATACCGACTTTTAAATACATGAAAGTGTATGGGTGTTTTGCCAAAGTGGTTGTCCTTTTACTTAAAAAAACAAAATTAGGTCCTAAAATTATAGATTGCATTTTTATTGGATATGCTATTAATAGTAGTGCATATAGATTTCTTGTATATAAATCTGATATAAATGATATTAATCCTAACACTATAGTTGAATCTAGAGATGCTGAATTTTTTGAGGATGTGTATCCTTGTAAGGATAAAATTAACAAACCTTTAAAGAGATCTCACATTAAATTATCTAATAATGAACCTAGAGAACTAGAATCTGATATAGAACCTAGGAGAAATAAGAGAACTAGAACATCAACATCATTTAGACATGATTTTATTAGTTTTTTCTTAGAAGGAGATCCTCAAACTTTAAAAAATGCAATTTCAATACCCGAAGCTCCATTTTGGAAAGAAGGTATAAATAGTGAAAGGGATTCAATAAAGAGTAATAATACTTGGGAATTAGTCAATCTACCTCTTGATAATAAAACAATTGGTTACAAATGAATTTTTAAAAGAAAATTAAAATCCGATTGAACTATAGATAAATATAAGAAAAAATTATCAAAACGGTACAGTTTTGGAAAATATTTACCAAAACGGTACACTGTAGCAATTAATTTCGAAAACGGTAAAAACAATAATCCATTACTTTTTTATTCCGAAAATGCCCTTTTGTTAATTTTGACTGAAATTATCATTTTATCCTCGTCTCTTTCATTAAAATGTCTGTAATTTCAGCTGAAAGGGTTTCCTTGTTCTGCAACAAGTCCAAGACGAAGAGTGCCACCTCCATCTCTCTCTCTCTCTCTCTCTCTCTCTCCATTGAGGAGATCTTGAAAATATTGTAAGTTACCCTCTCTCTCTCTCTCTCTCTCTCTCTCTCTCCATTGGGGAGATCTTGAAAACATTATAAGTTACCCTCTCTCTCTCTCTCTCTCCGTTGTGAGAACGTGAGAAACTTGCAACTTTCTCCGTATTTATCTTTCTTTGTTGTGGAGATTCTCCGTTGGGGAGATGTAGAAAATATTGCAAGTTTCCCTCTCCCTCTCTCTATCTCTTTCCATTGTGGAGAACGTGAGAAACTTGCAAGTTTCTCCAAATTTATCTTTCTTTGTTGTGGAGATTGTTAAAATAATTTCAATTCAAGTCTCTTTCTATCTCTCTCCGTGGTGGAGATTTTGAGAAATTTGAATCGAAAGTGTTTGTGTTTGTGTTTTGGAGTATTCGAACCCTAAACTTTCCATAATATTTTGTCCAAATTCTTTTTTGACTTTTTATTAATTATTGTCATTATTTGCTTGTTATTAAATCTCTTTCAACAGGAACCTTGGAAAAATTGAATACTTCAAGGTGACAATTTTATTTGATTTTAATTTATAATTTTTTTCTTTCTACCAATGGAATGCAAATTATTCATAGTGAAAGTTTATTATTGATGAATTTAATTACGTTTAGGGGAAAAAAGATGTAGTCCTCATATCATTAAATAATGATATTTTCAGGATAATGAAAGGACTGTAACAAGGTGTTTTTTGAAATAAGATCAAAACTATTTTAGTCAATGTCAAAAGGTGCTTTTTGACATAAGATCAGAACTATTTTAGTCAATGTCAAAAGGCACATTTTGACATTAGATCAGAACTATTTGACTCAATGTCAGAAAGCTCCTTTTGACATTAGATCAAAACTATTTTAGTAAAAGTCAGAAGGAGATCAGAACTATTATAGTCAATGTCAAAAGGCTCCTTTTGACATTAGATCAGAACTATTTTACTCAATGTCAGAAGGAGCCTTCTGACATTAGATCAGAACTATTTTAACCAATGTCAGGAGAAGCCTTCTGACATTAGATCAGAACTATTTTAGTCAAATGTAAATTGTACATAGAGAATCATTTTGATATAATTTATTTTTGTTATGAATTTAATGTCAAAAGGATCCTTCTGACATTGTCTAAATATTTTTTTAATCTCACGTCAGAAGGTTCCTTCCGATATTATATACAATACATTCTGATATAATGTCAAAAGTATCATTCTGATATTATATTGTATTACTTATGAAATTAATTAATTATTTTGAATGGGTCTACGTTAGGTCAATCGTATTGGAAATAGTCTTTCATCCACATTGACATGGTATGTTATCCTCTTTTTATGACATTAAGTATCATATTTTTTTACATTTTGAAAAATACGATAACATAGCAATATATATTTTGCAGGCACGTGTTGTGTGTAACGCGAAAAGATTTTCACAATTCTTCTCAAATTTAACATTTGAGCAGAAGACATGTTTAAATTCTACTTGTTTTGCTCCACTACTATCTATGCCACGCGTCCCAATGTGTAGCAATTTGAATTTTCTTCTCATAGAGAAATTTAATCCTAAAAATGGTTATTTTTCATTTGAAATTAAAGATATTTCTATTTCAGAAGGTGAGGTTGCATTGATATTAGCTTTGGGAGGTTTGTATAGTAGTGATGGAATCAGTTCTCTCTCAAAGAAAGACGAGCTTTGTGTACAATTATTTTGGAATAAGTACTTTGACGTGCCAACAGAGATAACCTTAGATTCTTTTGAGACTATACTTAATACAGTCTTAAAAAATGAAAATATTATTGAATTTAAAAAAATATTTTTATTATACATAGTTATTACATTTTTACTTCCTAAGGACAGACTGAAGATAAACAAAGAACTTTTAAGTATGGTATGGTGCGATGAGATCTTCAATAGGATCCCATGGGGCAGATTAGTACACAACCACCTTTTAAAGTCTTTACGCATCTGTGCGACGAAGTTTAAGGAAACTGGTAAACATGTACATTTCTATGGTTGTGCATTGGTGCTTCAGGTAGGTAAAGAAAAATTTGAGTTATTAATTTAATCTTACTTCGAAGTACTACTTTTATAAACTATTGATGTTTATTTAAGCACTCGTCCTTATTCTTATGCACTTGTAGGTATGGGCATTCGAACATATACCTGTAATAGCCCCCCGCATATTTGCCAATCATTTTCCAAGGTACCTGAAGTATCCTTATTATTTAAATGAGGAACGACAATTTTACGTCGATAAGTTTGTCAATTGCACGGTATGAATTATTGAACTACGATTTCAATCGTATATATATATATACCTCCATCTAATACAAATTTTTTATATGCATGTATCATCTTTAACAGATTATCAATAAGTTGAAATTGACCGATTGAAAGCGCCCTTGATCCGCGGGGTGCGCGGATCCGCTTTTGACCCTTGAAGTTTGGGAGTCGCCACCTAGTTATTACGGTCTAGGAACCAAATTGACCCTACAATGGATAAAAAGAACTAATCTACTATAGAAATCTGAATCCGGGGATCATGTTACGGGGTTGGAAGGTGTTAGGCACCAACCCCGCCCGGCCAATGCCGGTCTCTACTTATCCCAAATAGATCTACATTGCTAATGATAAACCTAGATTAAAAAAATTAAAAAAAAAATTTACCTTTGATCTGCAAAAGTGTTATTCCCTCAGATCTGGTTAGAATGGCTCCTTGTACCGTATTCCTTACTTCGTTCTATCTCCGGATCTGATTCCTGATCTCCGAGGTAAGGTATCTCCTTCGTAGATCTGAGTGCTTCAAATTTGTTGTGGATTTTTGGGATGTTTTTAAGAGGTTTTTGGATGTTTTTTAGGCTAAAATCGGAGTAGGGGTGTTAGGGAAGGAGTTGGGGCTCCAAAATTAGGGTTTTGGGGAGGCTATGGAGGCTTCTTTACCTACTTTTCCTAGGGTTTTTTCTTTGATACGAAAATAGGGTGTGGAGGCTCCTATTTATAAAGTTTTTTAGGAGAATTAGGGTTTCATTAGGGTTTCTTTTAGGGTTTCAATTAGGGTTTAGACTTTGGTCTCATGAGATGGACTTAGTCTTTAGGGTTTTAATTTAGGGTTTTGACTTTTAGTCTTAGGAAATTGACTTGATTAGTTTAGATTAGGGTTTTGACTTTTAGTCTTATGAGATTGACTTGATTAGTGTTTTGATTTAGGGTTTTGACTTTAGTCTTATGATATTGACTTTAATACTTTGACTTTAGTTTTTCTTGGTTGACTTTAATGTTTTGACTTTAGCCTTACTTGACTTTAGTCTTACTTGATTGACCTTAATGTTTCTTTTTACATTTTTTAATGATTTATTTATTAATTTCAAAAAATTTAATTATTAAAGTTGTAAAATTACCGTTTTGCCCTTGGAGAGGATTTTTTACGTTTTAAGTCATTTTTCAATGTTTCAGGATGTTTTGGAATCAGTTTTTCATAAGGAATTCAATGGAAATGTTGGTTTTTGTCGTTTATGAAATTTTTTGTGTGACATGATCGTGAATTTTATGAGGGGTATTTTCGTAATTTTGTCGAATTTTGTGAAAATTGGTGAAATGATTTATTTGGTTTTGATTTGTTGTTTTATGTGTTTGAATGGGTTTTCCTAAGCGTAATGTAGGCTCTAGGTTTGTTTTGATGTTAGGGGTATTTTGATAATTTGGTCATTTTTAGTGATTTTTATCATGAAGCTTCTTTTTAGTCTGCAAGATGATGATTTCTATGTTTCTGGGGTCGTATTTTCCTAGCGTAGCGTGGTTTCTAAGTTTTGTCAATTCGAGATACCTCATTCGAATTTCTGAAACATATCTGGTAACAAAATAAAGCATTGGAATAGACATCCATCATTGGGAACTTTTGCGATCGGGTTGACGAGTTGATTAATCAGGCGGATGCAAAAATGGGGTGTCTACACTGATCATAAACTTTGTGAGGCTGTTCTTGCTCCATTTTGTAAGGGTTAGAAGAGGAAAGAGGAAAATGGTGTTCGGTCTAAAAGGAAAAACTTAGAGGAGGTTGATAAGTTGAAGAAGAAAATGACGGTGATGGAACAGAAGTTGAAAGATCATTCTAAAGTTATCCAAGAATTGAAAAAGGACATCAAATGTTTGAAGTCATATAATGAATCTGGCCCTAAGGTATTGTTTCTCTACTATATGTGATAAATCCACATAATAGGTTACATCCACTTCGAAATCATTATGAATGTTTGTTTTAATATCAAACAGTATAACGTTAAATTCGATAAAGCCTCGGACTTTGCACCTTCGAAAACCAAGTCATCTCCCCATACCAACACCTCTGTCGATCCTTCAGATATGCCTAAGGCATCGACCCCTACCAAGGGCTTAGACGATCCTTTAGGT
>NW_028237569.1:0-16719 GCF_017979445.1 Akebia trifoliata | reverse complement strand
GTTTTTCACCTTATCATCATTGAAGACCATTTGAGCAAGAGTGGTCTTCCCAATTCCCCCAGGTCCACATATAGAGATGACAACGGGGAGAACATTAGGTGTTTCTTGTTGACTGCTCTCGCTCAACAATTTGCTTAGTATAATATCTTTGTCCTGGTCACGACTGCATACATTTAATACATCAATCATAGAGCTAGTCATTCGGAATGTTGGTGGTTCCTCAGCAGTAGTAGTCCTCATCCCACTATCAATAAACTGGAATTGGTCCTTGTCTTTTGCAATTACATCTAGTCTGCCCTTTATTTCTTTTATCTTATGGCCGATGCCACGACGTAAAGAAACTTGACTGAAGCAATTCCAATTGCAATTGCAAAGAGAGAACAAATAGGAGCATACCTTCTCTAATATGCCAACTCCCTCCATTTCCGATCTGAGAATTTCGGTGCTCCATTCGTCCAACACATCTTCCATGTCGTAGAGCACGTCTTTTAGTTTTTCTAACCAAAGCTTCACCGTTTTCTCTTTTACTTGTTTCTCCTCTGCATCTATGAGTACGGCTTGAATAGATTCGAGTGTAAAAGTAAGCTTTTCAACTTCTTGAGGGGTACCCAACACCAGTCTCACCTCTTTCTCCGCCTCTTTAAAGATGATGGATCCCAATTGCTTCGCAACGGAAACGAGAGCATGCTCCATACTTGGAAATGAGAAACAAGATTGAGGCAAATTGATGAAAATGAAGCAAGCAATGAGGATGAAGCATGAAAGCCAACACATTAGGAATGAAAGATTAGAATCTTTTATTGGTTTGGTAGGAGACTAAACCAACGATTCCACTGTCTTGTGCAGTGCTAGGCCGGCTTTTTTTTTTTGACTTGTATAACTATTATTTCAATTATTTCAAGTAAAGCGGTCATCATCATCAATTTTTTTTTTTTTTTTTAGAACTGTTATTGGCACTCCAATTTTTACTTACCAAACCTTAATTAAAAATAAAGAATTTTTCCCAAAACGTACACAACTTTTATCCAAATTCCAGTTTCAATACCCTATTCATTTTAATTTAAAAACATGTATTTTAAGTGAATTTATCACTATGATAATCAATGAATTCACTCATGTATTCACAAATTCGTAGATTATAAAAATGACAAATGTATATTTTGAAAATTAAAATGAACTGTGTTGCCCACTCAAAATTTTCAACCACAAAATGGTGATTCACCCTTCTTTATTTTTTTTTAATAGATTTTTTTTTTATTTTTAGGATTTAAGATTTTATTTGAGCTTAATCATAATTATAAATAATTACTAAAATTGTGAATGAATGTTATAATGTTTTGTAATATTGAGATATAATTTGAGGCAAACCTCTCTAACATTTGAACGGTGAGTTTTAACCTTTAATTAGGGTATGATAAATAATTTTAGAAATTGGGCTGTGATAAGTAAGAGTTGGGGTGTCACTAGCGTAGTTTTCCTTTTTAAAAAAAAATTTCTTCTTTTTGAAAGGTATGTTTGAAAGTACTCTCAGTGGCAACCACCAGACATATATATCTATAGTAATTTTATTACAAAAACCCCCTTAATTCGTAAGTTTGCTACTTAAACAAATCTTACTTTATTAATCATGCTACCATGACTAATTTAGTAAGATTTTAAATCTTACTAATGATTGTTGGGCTCATATAGATTATCAAATCAGCAATCCAACAGCAAGGCCTTTTAGATTTCATGGAAAAACTCAAACTTAAAATAATGTAATTGTCGTGGCCACGACCACAAACTTCTAATAGACCAATCAGAGAACTAGTCATTCGAAATGTTGGTGGGTCTGCAGTAGTAGTCCTCATCCCACTATCAATAAACTAGAACTGGTCTTTGTCCTTTGCAACATCAGAGTCAGAGTCATTGTTGATTCCAATCCTACAATTAGGCCAATCATGTTCTTGATTCTTATCCAAACGAATTACTTCTATATTGAACCCAAACCATAAAAAAAAAACCTTAAAACTTTGATGCAAAAGCCTAGATTGGTGAACACAGATCAACCACGACCACCAAGTAGGATTGCAACATAAGCATGTTGGAGGGTCAACCTTGGTTCAACCCAAGTTGTAGAACCCTCAACCAAAGCTCAACTCAACTTGACTATGGGGTGAGAGCTCATTAACCTAAGCTCAACCCGGGATTGAGCTTCTAAAATCGGGTTGAGTTCAGATTAGGCCAAGTTAGGTAATTTTGGGCGAATTGCACGGGTTGGGTTCATTGAACAAGTCTAATTTTATATTCATCAACACATAAATTTTATTTTATATCCTAAAAAATAAATACAATAAAAATAAATAAAATCACTAAATAAATTTACATTCAACCTCAAAGTCTTTTAATTTTTATATTATAATTTTCCCCTTAATTTTATAAATATATTTAGAAAAAGAAAACTAATATTTAAAAAAAATAAATAAATAAAAACATTTATATGTAAACATATATCATCAAGTTTGGGTTGAGACGGGTTGCCCAGAACCTCAACCCGAATTGAATTCAAGTTGAGATTTCCTAACTTAGGCTTGACTCATTTTCCATATAACCCAACCCAGGCTTGCCCATCAATCGAATGGAGCCCGGGTTGAGTTTGGGTTAGCCCGCCCAAGTTGCAGCCCTACCACCAAGGATGAGTGTCGCAACAATTTGGAACCTCACACTGGCAGATTGTGCCACGTGGCCTTTTTACCAACGATTTTGATTGTCAGTGGATTGGATTCTGATCAGATTGGTACCAAATTGAGCCCATTAGCCCGGCTTGTCCAAAGAAGTAAGGGCTTGGGCCTTGATAGTCAACCCATAAAGGTATGGCAGGCCAGGGTTATCAGATTTTCATCCCATTGGGCAAGAATTAAGGACTTGGGCCGTGATATTGAACACACATAGTTTTGGGTAAGAAGTTAATTAAAAGTAAAACAAATCGTAAAATTACAATTTTACTCTCATCGATAATTATTAGTGGTTAAATATCAGACTTATCAAAGTAATAGGAGCTAGAAGACTTGTTGTTCGCACCTCAAAGGAGAATGAGTTGGTTTCCTCCTCTCTCGAAAAGAAAGAAACTCGTATAATTTAATAAAAATGTATATAAAATATAAAATACATCATCTATATACATAAAATATATATATGTTGGCTAAATATTTAAAACGTGTTTTCGTTTTAGGTCACTATTAAATCAGAAGATGATTGAATCCAAAACCGATAGGATAAGTTATCAAATTGAGTTTTTGTCAAATCAGGTTGTTATTGGAACTCGAATCCATGGTCTGGCACATAGTGATCAAATCAGAATACATTGAATTTTGGATTTGATATGAACCATTTATAGTCCTACCAACGAGTACTCAGTGACCTCACTATGGTTTGGCTTTAAAATCCACCCATTTGGTCTTTCAAGTTTTTTTTGACTAAAATATATGAAAACATGGACTAAAAACTTGACATAACGACTTGTATAGATGATTTCAATCCAAAAGAACAATCCTTGGATCGATTTTCATCTAATAACTAAATATAAAAAAAATGAAAAAAATCCTAACTTTTTACATACATCTTCAAAATACTTGAAAATGATTTCTTCTTCTTTCTTAAATCCTTTCCATCGAAATGGAGTCTCCAAAACTTGACTAGGACGACAAAAGTCCAATTTTTCTAGACGAAAATTGTGAGTTCAAATGGTAGGAGCAATTTCGACATTTCAATCATAAGAGATGTGTGGAGTAGCCTTCAGGGACTGATTAGAAATAAAAGTTTTACTAAATGGACTATTAAGAGAAATCCTAAAACTAAGTGACTAATTAGAAAGAAAAAAAACACTCCACCAGGGTTTATTAAGTAATTTTCCCTACTTAATTTGATTACTTAGAATGGGGATGCAATACACCTTGAAGTATGCAGTATGAAATATGAATGATGAGAACCTGAGTGGAAATTCTAATGAATTTTGACATGATATTTGTAAATTTCATTCCGATGTTCAAATCAGTTTATAATTTAGTTAAATACACATTCAAATTTTAAAAAAATTCTTTTTTTTTTTAATATACAAAAGTTCTTTCTCATCACATCCCAGAGCCATGCCCCAATTGTCAACTCTCTTAGTCTTATCTACTCATACACTATTAGATAAATTAACCTGAGTGGAAAACCTTGGATCGTAGAGAGATATTATTACGCCTCAACAAACAAATAAGCCTCGTAAATAAAAACTGAAATAAAATGTCAGCAAGTGATTGGAGGGAAGCACATATTGAAAAATATTTCATAAATGGGTTTATTTTCCAATTAATGTTTGTATGGTCCCCCCAAACTCCAACTGGTTGGTGTTGAACACAACTTTGATGACTATGTGGCATATGGTGGTCTCACTTGCATCAATCTATTAGATTGTGATGTTGAAATTGGATCCTTTTGCCCAAATAGAAGAATTAAGATCAAAATCGACATAGTTTGTCCATATAATTGATAATATTTTTTGAGTAAAAGATAAAAGATGATTTAACGAATGGGAAATTACTAAAACAGCTATGTATTCTCCCAATATTACTGGATCGGTATTTTAGTTTAAGTATACGTAAGTAAATTAATCACTGTATTCTAGTGCTCTTTTATAAATGCAAATTGGTCCCACCATATGAACGAGGGTCCTACTACTATCCAATCAATTTGACAAGATATTGATTCGATTTACATACTAGTCCTTATTCATATCCTTGTTGGTAGGGTTCACATGAATATCATGTTGGATGATCGAACCGCACAGATCCGCACTAAGATGATTAATATTGTCAAAAGAATAATGATTTTTTGAAGCCCCCCTCTAACATACACCCCATCACACAGAATCGTTGATCATTTGCTTAGGGATACTCTCAAATGATCTACGGTTCTGTGATGGGAGTGGATGTCAAAGGAGGGCATCAGATTATCACGACCTGTCAAAATCAATCTCTTCCAATTTTGCAAACTGTAGTTTAATAGATTGATATGAATTAATATAATAATCTAGAATTTTCAATTTCATTTTAAAATTTTATCATATTTAAAATGTTGGAATAAAATGATATTTTTAAAGTAAAACCCACAAGTGGGTCTACAAATAGGGAATAATTGCAGACTAACTTTCAGAAATATATGATATAAAGTTTTGGAGGGTAGGAGGGTCGCATTGCATGTGACCCATGGTATCTTCACATCTACTCCTCTTGGGTTCACTCACTTTTTGCTTCACTAAATTTCACTTAGCTTTGTGTGTTTCGTTAAACACAACATGACAATCTTTTGGATTGAAGTCTTTTTTAACAAAAAATAAATCATATAAAAAAGTTGAGAGAGCCTTTGGGACCATTATAGAAGAGCTTTTGTTACTTCTTCTTTAGAACCATGTTCAAGCAACTTCAATATAATTTCATTGACACAAAAAGTAAGTAGTTTTGCCCTTTTATTTTCCTGTCTTGCTTTCTTTTATTAAGGCTGGAAAAAAAAAAAAAAAAAGCCTCCCTTAATGAATATTCTAGTCTTGGTCCACAATCAAACCTACTTCTCAAGGGAGATAAGAGGACAAGTTCCATGATGAGACTCCCTATCCAGACTAAAACTTAGGGGTGTCAATAGTACCCATTTAACATAATCGAATCTGAATAGAAATCGAAAACCCTGATTCTGGTTCTCTTTTTATTGGAACCGATTAGATAAGAGTCCAAAATGGAATTGGAACTGGAAGAATATTTGATGATACCACGGGTATTTGGAATCGATTTATTTTATAATTTTTTGTTTATACCATAAGTGATTTAAGATTTTCCTACATTTTAAAATCAATACATATTATATAAAGTTCTTCAATTTTTTTTTATAAAAACTATGCATTGAAGCTTAAAATGGGCATAATAATTTTTGAAAAAAAAAATCATAAATTACAATTAAGTTGATATTTTGTACATGATATGTTGATTTTTTTTTTTCAAATAATAATTATAGTGAGTTAAAATAATTTTTTCCCATTCGATTCTTGAGAACCGAAACTGATGGTTGTTAGAGTTAGAATAAGTCCTACTAGACCAAGTCTTTAGGGGATCTGTTAGTAGCTCTGTTACTGACCAAGTTTTTAGGAATTTGTTAGTTTCCAGATTTAGTGGATTGTTTGTTACTTTGTATTCTCTATTTAAGCAGCTGAATGCTTTTGAATAAAACAATTTAATGTTCAGTCTTACATTTGGTATCAGAGCCATAGACTCTTTAGAGGTGTAGTAGAAGTACAAACAGAGCAGTAGCTCTTCACTACTCACTCTCGTTTCTTCTAGATAGCAACAGCTATATGTAATGGCAAATACATTAGAAAGCTTCGTGCAACCAGTTATACCTTGCTTTGATGGTCACTACGATCATTGGAGCATGCTGATGGAGAATTTTTTGAGATCAAAAGATTATTGGAATCTTGTTGAAACTGGTGTTGCAGAACCTGCAAGTGAAGCTGCGTTGCTAGCTTTGACAGAAGCACAAAAAACAAAGCTGGACGAATAGTGATTGAAGGATCTTAAGGTGAAGAATTATCTATTCCAAGCAATTGATCATGACATTTTCTATAAGAAGGGAGGAACATCTGTTATGATCGGTTTCACGGATAGCGATTATGCTAGTGACCCTGATGATAGAAAAAGCACATCCGGTTATACCTTTATGTTAGGATCATGAGCGATCTCGTGGTCATCCAAGAAGCAACCAATTGTCACTCTATCCACCACTGAAGCAGAATTTGTTGCTATCTACATCGTATGCTTGTCAAGCTATTTGGTTGAGAAGACTACTTGCAGAACTACAATGTCCACCTGATGGACCTACTTTAGTGTACTGTGATAATAGTTCAAACATCAAGCTCTCAAAAAATCCTGTTCTCCATGGCAGAAGCAAACATATCGATGTCCGGTATCATTTCCTATGTGATCTAGTGAAGTATGGAACTCTTGATCTGAAGTATCGCCGAAGTGAGGATCAACTAGCAGATATCATGACTAAAGGTTTCAAATTACCTGCTTTCACAAAGCTACGAAAATTACTTGGAGTGTGTTCCATGGCTATCTGAGTTTAAGGGAGGGTTTTTTCAATTAAATTGCATGTTTGTAGTACAACACATTCAGTTTAAGGGAGGGTGTTAGAGTTAGAATAAGTCCTACTAGACCAAGTCTGTAGGGGATTTGTTAGTAACTCTGTTACTGACCAAGTTTTTAGGAATTTGTTAGTTTCCAGATTTAGTGGATTGTTTGTTACTTTGTATTCTCTATTTAAGCAGCTGAATGCTTTGGAATAAAACAATTTAATGTTCAGTCTTACAATGGGTACCCACATTCCTTGTTGGTTCCAATTCCACTTAGTTTAGAGATGGAATCGAACCGATAAGAACTGGATCCGAAAAAACATAATGGTTGTGGTTCTAAATACCTTAGAAATCGATCCGAAACGAACCCATTGATGCCTCTGCTCACACTTCTCAATGTGCCACATGGAATCACATAAATCTTGCCATCTTTTGTATGTGTGATTTTACTTTCTATGCGAGATAAATAAATTTTGACTATCTTCATAAGTTTATTACAAAAACCCCCTTACATCATTAGTTTTTTACTTAAACAAATCTTACTTTATTAATCATGCTACCATGACTAACTTAGTAAGATTTTAAATCTTACTAAGGCCTTTTAAATTTCGTGGAAAAACTCAGTCTAAAAATAAAAAAATAAAAACCCTTATAAGCTTGATCGTAGGTATTTAAAATTGATGGCTTCTGTACTCCTAAATTTAAAACTAAAAATAACGGTGAAAATTAAAATTAATGGCTCCCTTAATCCAGAACCACAACCCTCTAAATTTCATCGAAAAACTCAAATCCAAATATATTAAAATCAATGTCCTTTCTAAGCTCAATCCAACATTTTGAAATTTGACGCTACTGATCTTCCACCTAACTCTCAAACTTAGAAATAAAATTTAATGGTGAAAAATAAGAGTTTTTCAGAAGAAAAAAAAAAATATATATATATATATATATATATATAATATATATATATATATATATATATATATGAAGTTCATCTAATTTTGTCGTTACAACCTTGAATCATCTAATCATGTTTTTGGATGTCACAAGGTGAGTTCATGGACCCTTAGTAAGTGTGGAATCCTTACTTAGTAAGTGTGGAATCCTTACTTAGTGGGGTTAGTCGCACATTTAAAATATCCCCCCATTAATATCTTATTTGAATATGGTTAAATATATAATATATTTAAATTATAATATATATAATAAAATATAACGGTAAGTCCCACTCTATGTCTTAAGATTTATACCATAAACAACGTATCTCAAGGAAATTATCCCTCCTCCTTTGTTTTATCACTTCTTTCCCTTCCCAAGAATATCCTCAACTTTATGTCTTTTTTCTTTTATCCCTTCCTAAATAACATCCACAAATTTTTATATTGTTTTCTTCTTTTTCCCTTTTCTAATACTACCTTTCCAATTTTATTTTTTTTTTCTTTTTCACCCCACTAAACCCGAAGCAAACTCTATGCCATTGGGGAAGATGAAGAAAATTGCTATTAGTTCTTTCATTTTCTATTGATTCTAGGGTTCAAAATGTTCTAAAAATCATTATTTCGACGGATTACGACAATGAAATATGATTACTATTGAAATCTCATTCTATTGTTAGGTTTTCTCATAGATTTATTTCATTTATTTGAACTCAAATGAATGATTCTCAAGAACTCAATCTAAAAAGGAAATAACTCAATCAAATTATCACAATTACAATGAATATGATAGTTCAAAAGTTGTAGATAAAATTTGTATCTTTCCATGCATTTATCAATCTTCTTTTTTGTATTTTAAGTTTTATAGAATAATTGTGTCATTCCAGCATTAGTCTACTCATATTCTAATTACAATTTTCCAATATAATTTAAGAAGACGAGACAAAGAATAACATGTCCAGTACATTTTTTGTGAGTGTCTTTCTAATTTTAAAAAATAAATAAATAAAAAATGAATGTACATCTATGAAAACAAATAAAGATTAAAAATCAAAGCAACTAAGAATCAAGTAGGCATGTCGAAGCGACAAATAGGGCAGGAAAATTTATCTTCCAACCAATTCATGATGCATCGTTTGTGGAACAAATGCGAGCATGGCATCCTTGTAACATCAAGACCAACCAACTCATCTAAGCACACCATGCACATCTCCTTCAACTTCCCTTTCTCAAATTTCTTCGTCTCTAAGGCATCAACAAAAGATTCTAATGCAGGAATCACACCTAGTCCATTACTTTCCATTATATCATGCATAACATGTCGATTAATTTCTTCTACCTCTTCTTCATATAAAGTCCTAATTAGAACTTGTACTTTTACGACTATGACTACATGTTTATAACGTTGTCGTATGGCACATAATCCAACTTCGTTAGCGAAATCGGATACAACTTCGTTGAAGATATCCCAAGAATCTCGAGATTTGAGGAACAAAGATTATTGAAGAGATGATAGAGTTCATGGGCATCATGGATCAAAATGTTGGGAAAACTGAGGGGAAATGTTTTGATAACTGCAGGACTTTCTATTTGTTGAGAGATCATGAATGGATGATTAGTAACATTAGTTTCATTTGTATATTTTATCCATTGATGTATCTTTTTGACACTAATTACTAGTGTGGCCTTGGTTTGTAAAAATGAATTATCTGCATGTTCTTTGTATGTAGCATTTAAGAAAAAATAAACAATAGCCACAATAGAAAAAAAAAAAAAAAAAGTGATTTGGTAAAGGGTCGTGCTGGGGTGACATAGGATTTACTGTGATTCTCACAATTCTGACGTGGAGATGCATACGTAAGTGTAGATGGTTTTTACTCGTATCGCAAGGAAACACATCTATGGTTATGTGTACATCCCATGTCAGACTTGTGAGAATCGCAGTAAATACCCTGTGTCATTCCAGCATTTTCCTTTGGTAAATACTTTGGAATTTGTACTATCAAGATAATTTCAAGACCTCTCCTCCATGAGTTGGTAAATTTATTTATTTTAGTCTATTGAACCTTATCTTCAATATGTCATTTTCAGCGTAGCAAATAGTAGATTGTTTTATCCGAAAATCCCATGGTTATCTACTTAGCAAAAATTCTATTTTGATTATTCTTCTCGAAACTAATCTTCTTCATGCTCTTCAACTACTATGAAAAATTAATTTAAATTTATTTAACGTCACCTTCTATCAATCGTTTTCTACTTGCCAAAAAATCCTATCTTGCCTTTAACTTTGAAGTTTGAAGTAGATAGAATCTTAAGGTCAAAAAAAAGGATAAATTTCTTTACATGAGGTTGAAAACGACCGCCGGGGGGGGGGTATGTCATCAATTTGAAAACAAGGGTATATCTCAAATATTTATCAATATAATGGCATCTTTTCTTCAACATAGTCTTCTTTTATATACTTATACTAAGTGGCTTGAATGCTTATTTTTCCCCCTCAAAACCAATTACATCTTCAACCCTTGATTGTTTTTATTTCCTTCTAAAACAGTCAATGTCAACCTTACGATATTATACTTGTCCTGACCTTCAAACCTCAAGGAAAGATAGAACTTTTAAATAAAAAAAGTTAGGGTTTTCTTCAAAGGAATAAGACAATGTTGAAAACAATGGATAAAGATAAGCTTAAATAGATTTAAATAATTTATCATAGAGATTAAATAGCTTGAAAATGATAGCTTTGGAAAGAAAAATTGAGAGTTTTTTTTTTTTTTGATAGATATTGAAGATGAGGGTAATTATGTCATTTAGAATTAGTCTATAAGAGAACACCGAGGTCAAGGGGCCATGATGTTAGATTTAAAACATAGAAGTAAATCAATTACTGACATCATAAACTATATGTAGTTTGCCACCCCCCACGACAATAAAAAAAATCCTGGCTCCACCCCTGTTTTAGCATTTTTCAAAACCTCGGACTCAAACGGTAATTCTAAAAATTTGAAAGCATATTAATGTGTATAAACCTATCACTACGTCAAAAAGTCCAAAAATACGACATTAAGATTATGTCCATCAAGCCATCAAATATTTTAAAGTTTAATTCGTGTGCTTGAGACCGTGGGATTGGGTTTGGTTTTTTTCCATTTATTATTTTATTTTAATAAAAGGAATAAAAATAAAACAAGCTAAAACAAGTTTATTATCGCGAGAGAGAGCCGAGAAGAGGGAAGGTTCTACTCTCTCTCCCTCTCTCGATCGATTTGTGATTAAACCCTAACCTACTAAACGTAGGTTTCTCTCTCCATCTCTGGTTCTCTCTTTCAATCTCTCGCTCGTTCTCTGGATCTCTCTTTCAATCTCTCGCTCGATCTCTCGTTTGATCTCTCTAACATCACCCCGAATCCTCTCTTGACCACTCTCATAGTTTCCTTCTCTCTCTTTCGAACATCACCCCAAATCCTTTAATCTATATCAGATTCTAGTTTGAACAACCGGATTAAGGTTATAGAGCTGCATCTATGGGTAAGAACAACAGGATCTCGACCTGATCTCTTCTTTTCTTTGAAGTTTGTTCATGAATTATGTCTGTTAGTTATCCATTTACTTGGATTCGGGTTTGATTTTTCTGTAAATCTGAGCAGGGAGGATCAAAGTTTGCGATCTGTTGAACCAATTGAAGGATTTTTGGCTCTAGCACTCGGATTTCTCTATTAATATTGGGTTCAGACAAGTCTGGAGCATCTCATTGAATTGTGGAGGCATCTCATAAACAATCTAAGCTAAAAGGTCAATTTGTGATTTATAATTATTGGTGTTGTTGATTCTCTTCATAGACTAGTGATGGTTCAAATTTTAATGATAATTTCGCAAAAGCAAAAAAGAAAACGATTTTGAGAGAAGTTTACGGGAAGAAGAAGTACTTGCCACTTGATCTTCGGGAGATGCCTTACTAAACATTAGGTAATCGTCTTATTTTAGGTAGAATTTCTAATTGGGATCTTATCACTTTTGTTATAAAATTATTTTCATTGTTTCAGATTTTTATTTTTAAAGATCCTGATTTTTAACTTCAAGATGCTTAGTTACATTAATCTAGGACTAATCACATCAGTCTATGGATCTCATACAAGTCAATCCGCTTAATTTATATTTCTGACTTAGGTTCTCATGGACTAACCACATTTAGCAATTACAGGACTCTCTGTTCTTTTTCTATATTAGATTTATCATATCTTTTTCTATATATGTGGCATTGACATATTTGAGTTAATTTCTACAGATTGTGTGAGAATATGATATTAGACTACTATTTCGTTGATGGAAAAGTTGTTCTATGTTTCTCTCATGAAATTGTCATGCTTTCAAAGAGTCTAAATGAGGTGGTTGAAAATAATGGTTCTGCTCTCATTGTGGCTAAACAATATATTTGTATTTATCTATATGTTCATTAATATGAATCATCCTAAGAAATCCACTACTCTATTCCCTTCCCACCAATGAAATTCAAAATGTCAAATTATAAACCTTGGCGCGATCTCTTGAATTTACGTTGATCATTAATGTGCAGTTCTTCCATTAATGTTTCATTGAGCCCTACCAAAACTATAATTGGTAAGCCAATACCAAGTTTTTCATCCCGAGGGCCTAATTCACTACCACCCACAATTCTGAAGGCAAGCGTATAATTATATTTATTTATAGTCAAAATAAAATAAAATATATCTGTTCCATTAATACATGAACTCCAATGTTTTGATGTATTCTTTTTTATAAATATTTTGAAAATAGAATTTATTTGGACCTTAAAAAACCATGTCTCCTCTATGTATATATATGGTACAGCCAGACATAGTTGCCCCTGGAGTGCAAATCTTAGCAGGAATCAGCCCGGGAAAGTCATCACCAAACATGCTTCAACCTTTCATATTTCTTCCTGGAACATTTATGGCTGCTTCTCATGTGGCTGGAATTGTAGCACTTCTTAAGTTGTTGCATCCAGATAGGTCTCCAGCTATGATTAAATCAGCAATAGTCACAACTAGTATGCTTTATTTTGATAAATAATTATTTTTTTACCTAATTATATGCTCACCTTCCTAATTCTGCCTTTACTTTATACCCTTTCATTGTGGAATGTAACTTCATATTTGAAGTATTGGAATCATTGTGCTTAATCTATTTATGGCTTTATCATTCTTAGGTGATATGTGGTTATATACTTCCCTTTTTCTAAAATAACCCCAAGTCTTGTACTTCAGGTTGTTAAAGTTGCTGATTTTGGAGTTGCTGTCTTAATGATGAAGAACAATATAGTTTTAAACTTGGCGCTTTTGTATTGGGAAGAGCAATACAAATTACAAATTGAGGATGACCTGTTTAATCCGTAAAGTGGTTGGATGGTGTGTACCTTAAATGTGCTCAGGTTTGTGGAGACTTCCATTCTAGATGGATTTGGCTGTTGTTCATAATCTTCTACTTCTAGCATATCTTAAATTAAGCATATGTTTTAACTCATTGATATTAAGTCTACATGCATGTATGAAGTGATTTTTGAGATTGATTTTGTCTTGTTATATTTGTTTGGCATGAATATCAACATTCATAATATGAGGGATCTACCTTGTGTTTTGAAGATTTCTATTGTAAAGCAATTGCAAGGATGGACTTTGTGGAAGGGGGGCCAATCATTGTGTGATAATATAGGTGACCCTTGCTATTCATGCAAAACATCTGATTCTTTTGAGTTTTAGTGCTTGTTTGCAATGTTGCCACTTTAGAGTTGATGTTTATCAGATCTGTGATGTAGGTTCAAAATAACTTTGAACTTGCTAAATATTTTATCTAAATTATTTAGCACCCTAGATAACTTAATGCCTTTTACTAAATTGGATTAGATCACTCAACAAGCCTTTTCTATGAATGTTCTAGTCTTTCAATTTGGCTGACTCAACCAAACACAAATCTATTCTATTAGTATTTTGTGAGTATAATTGTGGACATTCTCGAGAGGTTAGATCAGGCATCAATTTTCTATATCTTAATAGTAATCTTGAGGATGATCTTGTTAGAACTTTTTCTTAAGAAACCAGCTTTGTTTACAACCAACTCAAAATAGATTGCAGAGTATTACTAACACCTAGGTAGCTTTCAGAGACATCTTGAACGAAAAATACTTGAATTTATTGAACTTGGTCCCTCATCACCCATGCAGCTTTATGCTTCACCAATTTCTTCTTCAACTCCTATTTCCCATCATCTGTTTTATCAATCTCAAGCCAAGCCGGAGTCAGGCCCTTATGTTGAGTCTTTGAGGATTAGGCCATATAGAATCCTAATTACTTGATCGGTGGAATGCCATTAATACATGTGGGTACACGTGATCGGTGGATCCCAGATTTATGATGGTCATCAAAACTAACTGATTAGAGTTTGCACAATAGATTGCAGTAAGGGAATTAAAGGAAAAACAAAGATTGACAAGTCATGTGCATTTAGAAGAAAGTCCCAACTATGGGGCCTTTAAAGTAATTTGGAATTCCCTATTGCATGGTCTTTAAAGTAATTTTCTCTTAAATTCTTATACATGGCAGATTTACCGGAATTCAATTGAAAAAAACATCGAATTTTGTGGCTATGCTTCTAAGTGACAGTTAAGAATGAAGTGTATATTTTAGTGTAGTTTTTCCTTACTTAGCAATGTTACCCATTTTTTTAAGGAAAGTGTTTTTCTTAGAGAAATACTTATTTCTATAATACCCATTTCATTGGATGAGTAAGAGTACTTTTGTTTGCTTCTATGATTGTTCCATTTAATTTGAAAGTACACATTACAGACAACAAATAAGATAGAGAATCAAAGGTAGGTATTGGCAATATCAAAGAGACAATGACATAGCTCATGTGGCTTAGAAAACATAGCCATATGATCTGCACCTTCAATCTCCTTCACCTCCTTCACTGGATGATTTTCAATCATCCATCGCTGAAAATCTGGAGTTATAATCTTATCCTCTGTGCACACAATATAAACTCCATTCACAGAACCAAATCCTTCTTTTGTAAACTTTGAACGACTCAACAGATCTTCTTGATACAATGATGCAGGCCTCATCAGCATTGTTGCCAACGTAATGTCCTTTTAAAAACATACCAAGGCACATTATCAATCACAATAGTTCTCTAATGAAAGTTTTAGGGAAAATCATCTAATAGACCCTGCGATAGGTACATCTTTATGAATGCACCCTGTGATCAAAATGTTTCTTAATTAATGCCCCTCACCCCAATAAATGGCGAACTGAGCAAATTGTCAATCTCAATAATTTGAATCATTGATCTCAATGATATACTTACGTTGAAACATTGTGATTGATAATTGTAACAAGCAAATTTGAACCTTTGATCTGGATGATTAATGTTCAAATATTGAGATGGACAATTTACAATCATTGGTCTCAATAGGTGTAAAGGTCAATCTCAATGATTTGAATTGTCAATCTTGTCAATTTTAATTATCGATCTCACCCATTATAAAAAGGGTGGGAATATCATCAAAGATCTATCTAAGACATCAAATTCAAGTGTAAAAATGATATTCTGTGATTAAAAATCAATTAGCTAACCTCTCCTTTCAAGCTATTAAAATCCAATCACCTTGGTGTCGTACTGACTTTTGCTGTGTATAACACTGACCTCCCCCCAAATGCTACAGGTGAACAGCGTATTAAAGCAACCATGGGGTAAGTTCTTCACATGGGCACACTAGAAGTTTTCACTTTTCATGGCTGTTCCCAAGTTGATGTTCTACATTAGAGTGGTTTGAGTTTTATAATGGGATTCACTCTTCAAATAGGTATCTGGATGCATCCTATGATGTCCCATCATTAGTGGAGAAGCTTCTGCACCAACTTGCGAGCAAACAAACCATTGTGGTGAATGTCTAGGACACAACTAATAGTTCTGCACCCATCTGCATGTATGGTCCTAATGTAACAGATACGGGTCCATTGCACATTAGCAAACTTGATTTTGGAGATCCATTCAAATATAGGCTTGGTTAAGAAGTTGAAAGGGTTTGATGGGCATGCAGTTTCAATTAGGAATGCTGGGAGTGCTGTGGTGTCACAAGTTTGTTGATCTATTATCATTGTCGCTTTGCTGATAGTCTGCTATTTTTCTATGCTTCTGCGACAAGTGTTCCGTCTTTACAATGTCCTTGGTAAAAAATCAGTTTGTTATTTATCAATAAAAATAAAAATAAATAAAAATAGTTTGTTAAATTTTCTGCTCTACTAACTCTTTGACTATATGACATTGGGTGCAGTGTGGAATGTGGGACAGAAGGTTCCAGTTATGGAAGTGATGGGAATACTACAACAAGAGTAAGGATTGTTTATGTTCTTACTGATGCTGGATACCATTTTGTTTTTAATTTTCATTATGGATACCAATGATCTTGTGTCTTTATTAGAGTGGCCAAAAACAGAATATGATAACATTGTCCACCAAGGATAATTTCTCTAGAAGCAATATGGTAGCCCTGGCCAGTCCGATGTGATCATCTTTTTCAGTCCACAAGTCAAGTCAAAAAATACCAAGTCAAATAAAAAAATAAACCAACCCCCCCCCCTCTTCCCCAAA
>NW_028237568.1:0-16725 GCF_017979445.1 Akebia trifoliata | reverse complement strand
ACTTATTGGAATGTCCTTACCGTCAAATTAGAAAGAGAGAGGGAAAAAAAAAATCTAAGTATTTTCAAATAAAAAATACCCTAAAAATTGTTTCTTGTACACTACAACCCCACATAAGCATATTAAGGCCTCTTTTACCCAATTCGGATCTGTTCGCATTTGTACATTAAAAAGCCCATTTTGACCCTAGTGTTAGCTCATTAACCAAATTAAGTAGTACATAAATCGTAATAAAGACCAACCTTCGAATTGGGCGATTTGATGCCTAAATCCTTCTAAAATCTGTACCTTGTTGTCTTTCCTTGAATTTTCATTGTGGATCAACCCAAACCCACTTCAGTGTCAACATGTTAATTTCCTACATCTAAATTAGATGGTGACTCCAATTCAAAACCCAAAATATCCAAAGCGGGTGCAGGTCCATTGAGCCACTTTTTGAAAATTTGAATTATCAAAAACGTGATTTGCTAGGACATGAACTCTCCCCCAAAGAAACTAAATTTATTTCCAACAAATAAATGGAGGAAATTGGGTTTAAAACCTTCTTTACATGTTGTAGACACCTCAATTTGAACGGGCCACTTCTCGAAAGGGCCCAAAAATATCGATTTTCCAAATAAATGGGCCAACGGGCCTTAAGGGCCCAACTCATTGAAAATGGACATTTTTACCAAACCGAGGCCCCTAAGACCTCTCAATGGTTTAGGAGGCCACCAAAAGGACTCGGCCTACCTTACGACTTCCCAACATTCACTGCTCCGCTTCCAAAATAAAAAACGTCAAATTTTCGATAAATTTCACTAACGGGCCTAAAAAGCCCGATTCGCCAACACGTGGCATTTTTGATCAAATTAATGATTGCAAAAATCTAAAAAAATTAAAAATTAAAAAGGTGAGACTTGAGATGCCTACCCCTCCTCTACTATCACCGCTCCGCCTCCGTATTCGTAAAAATCATTTCTAAAACCCAAGCCCAACACTACAAAGCCCACAAATCATTAACCATATCCAATTCATTATCCAACCCACAACCCTAACCCATAAACCACAACCCACATCAACCAATCACTCTTTATCATCAAAAGATGACACATGTCATCACCCCATCTCACCTCCCTCACCCAACTACCTATCCCATTAATTTGCTTTAAATCCCATCTACCCACACATCAACCCATCACCTTTTCTCTCAAATCAAAAACACCTACCCACACCCCTAACCTATACCTCCCCTAATCTACCCTCATCATTCCCTACAAAACCTACATCTACAACCTAAACCTACACCATCCTCTCAAGTCAAACACTCAACCTCTCCCATCAACCTATCCCAACCCTTCATTTTCACCCACTTTAACACATGGCATCATCTCCTCATCCTCCCAAAATATCATCAACCACCTCTTTAAATCCTCCATTCTCTTAAACCAAACACCATTTAATCTCAACCACCATCTTAAACTTACCTCACCAAACACTCCACCCAAATGGGTTGAGTAGGATCCAAACCATTTGGGTCAAAACTCACCCATTTAACCCCCTTCCCTAAATACCCTTCAATCTCCTCTAAATTACACCCACTTCTCTCTCAAACTCATAACCATTCTACCCATTTTCTTCACTTCACCCCATTATATCCCTAAAATAACTCCTAAACATCTATAAATACCCTCATCCTCTTCCAAAAAATGGCCCCCAACTTCTCATTACAAAACTTCTCCCCAACACTCTCTCTACTAACAACCATCATCAATTCTCACCAAGTTTACCAACTCTTTCACACAAATCCTCTACAAGTCTCACTAAAACAAAAGAAATCCCTACTCTCTCTAATCACTTCTTCCCATTCTCATACTCTCATATTATACTAAGGACTCAAGAAGACTCAAGCAAGAAGAAGAAAAGAAGAAACAAGATACAAGGTGGGTTTGAAGCACACCCCCTCTCTTTCTCTAACCTTCTACTCTTTCCCTCTTCTAACACCCCCTTCTTCTATTTTATTTTACCCCTTTTGATGATTGGGCCCCAAGGCTAAGGTTCATAAGGGTCATTTCCATTAATGAAATGACCCTATGATCAAGCCGAAAATGAATCCCTACTTAGGGAACATATGCACCCACGTGGCACATTTTTTTCACCTTCTTTTAAAAATAAAAAATGATCGAGTTATTTGAGGTTACCGCCACGTGGCGGGGAGGAAAGGGTGTCTAACACCTTCCCTTTTCTTCAACCGAGCCGCTTACCCAAATCTCGAGGTTTGACTACCCCTTATCCATTGTGAGTCACTAAAATGCCAAAAATCTCATTTTTGGAAAATGTACCCCGGGTGACCATTCACACCCACTTCCAACTTGAATGGTGGCGACTCCAAATCATTGTAGATGTAGTCATCATAATGACGAAATCATGCGTCTACACATGTTTTACCAAATATATGTGTCAACAACAAATCTTGTGATTTACCTCACGATACAGAAAATATAATCACAAATGAATGTGATTGATTTTGATAAAGAAATGGTACGAGTATTCTCCTCTGATTAATAATCAAATATAAAATGATGATGTGTAGTTTTTCTCTTTTTGAGCTTCACGTTCTATCAATTGAGAAAGTGATTTCTTGATTTTTAAATGATAACTTGAGAAGTTAGATTTTTTTGTAGAGTTTTTGTATAGATTTTCTTCTCTTTGGATTTTACGCTTGATTGACTAAGACATATTTCTATTATGAGAAGAGATTTTAGGTTTGATTTTCTCTTGAATTAGAGTCCATGTCTTTGTTTTTTTTTTTTTTTTTCTCAAAGAGGACTTGAAAGTTTCTTCGTATTTAGAGTGGGAGCTTGTATCTTCTAAGAGAGTGATCTAGAGTTCCCTCAAATTAAACGAAGGCTTTGATATTTATACACTTAAGATGAATTAACTTTTCAACTTGACTTAATAGGTTTTGATTAGTTGGTTTGAAGGTTAAATTGGTCTGATTCAAGTTTTGAGGGCTTTATGAACCCTTGTGGACTTAACCAATCTATTTTGATTATCAAACCACCTCATTTTTGTGGGTTTGTTGGCTTAATTATGGGCTAACACATCTTATTGGTTTACGGGCCTAGAATTCAGAATGGACCACTTGGGCTTGTTGGATCATGATCTTTATCTATGAAAACCAGCACCTAAGTCTAGAAGGGACCTTCCCAATCAATGGGCCTGATTTAGATTTGTGGGCCTACTTATGATTTCTAGGGACTTTTCTTGATTTATGAAATATGTAAGGACTTTCTTATAATTTCAATGTCTACAATATGTAAAACACCACCCCCACCAAAAAAAAAAAAAAAAAAAAGGTTAGACCATCTTAGAATTTGAACTTTGAGAAATATTCCATTCAAGAGCCTGCTTAGGTGTTGTTAGAATTTTCTAAAATATTTGTGGAGATTTTTTTTTTGGGAATTCTGCTGCAATCAATTGCACAAATACATCACTCAGAAAAGAACAAAAATATCGAAACGAAAGAAAGATAGATGGATGGGACCGATGCAAATTTTCGGGATTGGTACAAATCTACTCGTTTATATTTGCACTAGTCGACGATATTTATACTATTTGGTATCATGTGCCTGATCCAAAGAGAGTATTATTTTATCCCTCCAGAATATTTATATAGATCCCCTATTTTAGTATCTTAAGTAAATTTGTTTATAATTATATTCATAAATTTACCTCAATTGTGCTTCTATAACTTCTTAGTTTAACGGAATTTTTGGTTAGTTCCTATATGTTAAACACATCTGGTGAGTTTCGCTAACACATTTTCAAATGATTAGGGTCAATGATTTTGACCTAAGTTAAGGAGATGTGAGTCGTGCTGGAGTGACCTCAAGATTGGATCTCATATCACACATCTTGAAATGAAAGTGGATATGACCCATACTCATATCTCGAGGAAATCAATTATGGATCCCATACACTTTTCATGTCAAGGTGTGGGATGTGAGGTCCAATCTTGAGGTCACTCAATTATTATTCTTCTTTAAAAGTCTCTATCAGTTAAATCAACTAATCATATGTTAAGAAAATAATTATATGAAATTTTAATTGTCAATAACTACCATATGAAGACAGTTTGGCCGAGTGGTCTAAGGCGCCAGATTTAGGCTCTGGTCCGAAAGGGCGTGGGTTCAAATCCCACAGCTGTCATATTTTTTTTATTGTTTAATGTTGAGACTCGTGAGTGAGTCTCAACCATTCGGTGAGCCCACGCACTAAAAATGAGTCAAATCGGCCAAGCCACAAATGGTTCGATCATAATTAGACCTCAAAATCATAGTCCAAGGTCATATATGTGGATCACAAACATATATATAATTTATTTTGAAGAGATAAATAATTATATCGGGCCGGCCAACGGGCCTCATTCCCATTTTTTTTTTTTCTAGCCAAGTGTCCGGGCCAGCTTGCGTGCACCACGACTAATCTTGGAGAGGATTACCACAAAAACCTACCGCCATGGTCCCCCCGTTAAATCATGAGAAAACCCCAAGAGAGGAATTGAACCCGTGATGTGCGCTTAACCCACATTTCACGAGCTCGTCCTTACCACTTAGGCAATCCATGGGTGGGTTTCATTCCCAATTTTGAGTCCATCCCAAACATCAATCCGGCCTAGAATGACCCAGCAACTAAATGAGCATATTCACATAGTCACCACTCATTGCTAGCAATCTCCCATTTAATTCTTGAAAAATTCAAGAATTTTTCATTTTTTTTCAATGAAACTATTATTCTCCGGATTATTGAACTATTTTGAATAATTCACGGATTTTAAATCTAAAAACAATAAAACGCGTTTTTTTACGATTTTTACGAACTTTTTATAAAACTTGGTCAAAAAAAAAAAAAAATGCTATTATAACTTATTGTATGTTGCAAAGTGTAAAATTGTAAGTTGTGACATGTAACACAAGTCAACTTTGAATTGCAGGAATCCACCTTTTTAAGTGACAAATGTCAATTTTATCTTTAAAAAAGATAATGACATGGCCTTCTACATTTATTTTTGAGATTACACCTAATTTTCCAAATGATAATTTGCCCTCAACTCTGGTCTTTTATTAAAAATCAATGGAAAAATCATCTCAATGTCCTCGTTATCACCACCATCATTATTACCACCACTTTCACCATCACCATTAGCATCATCAATTTCATCATTACCATCACTTTTTAAATCACTATCATATGGCTGAATTTTTTAAATGAAACGGATAAAACAAGCATGAAGCATATGCCGCACATTTTCCATTTATCAAAATTTTGGCTGAAGTTTAGACTGAATTTTTGCAATAAAAAATCGAATAGAACTCAAATTTTTGCCGTATTCTGAAATGCTAACAAGGGTCACAACACCTAAACTTGGTCCACGATGGACATATACGTGTCCCGAGGATTAGTCAGGTACTCTAAGATGTCTAGATACTTTGGATTCCAAAAAGAAAAAGGTACCAAATAATTTTGCCAATAAAGAAGAAGGTCCAGTGATTTATAAAAATCACCTCTCAAAAGTGTCATTGGAAGTAATATTTTTGTAACAAGTACTCCAAATTCTTGGATAATAACTTCAAATTTGTTTTTATATATATTTTAAATTTCTAATAGAGATACTATTAACTCTTTATATAATTGATAAATAATCACATTAATGTTGACTAAAGATCTATTAATTGAAGATAAGTCTATTAAAATTGTTAGCAACGCTTAGAATATTATTGGGACCCCATGCCATATAATTCTTTTTCAATATATTCAATTACTCCACCATACAATATATCTCAAAAGGCCTAAAAAATAAATTATATTACTGTTTAAACCTTTTATCATTCTTTCACCATGAGATATATGTAGCAGAATTATTCTTAACAGCAGTAAGCATCCTATCATGTCTCACAATAATAGTATATTCATATTGGACACTTGGCACCACATCATTCTTCGACCATGAACCCACAAAAGATAAGATAGTGCCAAGCCGACAAACAAAATCTAACTACCAAACACTTGAACCAATAAGAATAGAGATAGAGATCTCCCTAAGATAAGGACCATTAACTCTTCTACTCCTATTAATACAACCCTTCAACAAGAGCCACAAACATCTCCTAAGCTTTTACAGCATCATCTCTCTTCTCAATTTGTCAGCAATGGCTGCTTCTACTATGGCTCTCTCATCTCCTTCTCTAGCAGGAAAGGCAGTGAAGCTCTCCCCTTCTGCCTCAGAGCTTCTAGGGGAAGGAAGAATTACTATGAGAAAAACTGCAGGAAGGCCCAAGCCCATATCATCCGGTAGCCCATGGTACGGCCCAGATCGAGTAAAGTACTTGGGCCCCTTCTCAGGTGAGCCTCCATCTTACCTAACCGGTGAATTCCCGGGTGACTACGGGTGGGACACAGCCGGGCTATCCGCCGACCCAGAAACCTTCGCCAAGAATCGCGAACTCGAGGTCATTCACTGTAGATGGGCCATGCTTGGGGCCCTTGGGTGCGTTTTCCCCGAACTATTGTCGCGAAATGGGGTGAAGTTCGGTGAGGCTGTGTGGTTCAAGGCTGGTGCCCAAATCTTTAGTGAAGGTGGGCTGGACTATTTGGGTAACCCAAGCTTGGTTCATGCTCAAAGCATTCTAGCCATTTGGGCTACCCAAGTTATCTTGATGGGTGCCGTTGAGGGCTACCGTATTGCTGGTGGCCCGCTTGGTGAGATTACCGATCCATTGTACCCTGGTGGCAGCTTTGACCCACTTGGGCTGGCTGATGATCCCGAGGCTTTCGCGGAGTTAAAGGTGAAGGAGATCAAGAATGGGAGATTGGCTATGTTCTCGATGTTCGGGTTTTTTGTACAAGCAATTGTGACTGGCAAGGGACCTTTGGAGAACTTGGCCGATCACCTGGCCGACCCTGTCAACAACAATGCTTGGGCCTATGCCACCAACTTTGTGCCCGGAAAGTGATCAAGTCCTCATTTGGTTTTGAGATTGTTGTTTGTGATGTAAATTGACAAGAACTAATGAAAAAAATTTGAATTCAGTTTAGCCTTTTAAATAGATAGCTCGATCGGTCAGCGGAGTGATCATTCAAAAACTTAACTATTTTTCAATGCTTTAATTAGCTAGAATTGAACGGAGAATAATTTTTCAATGTTTGTAATGATTTTTTTACTCCAGCACGTGGCATACTCAAAATACTCTCCTGATGTGGTATGTGCTAGAACCCTAGCTATTTTCCTCGGGATACACAATTACACATATTTATGAGGATGTGTATCCCGAGACATACAATCTATGATTCTAGCATATGCCATGTCAGGAGAGTATTTTGAGTAGGGAGTCCGATTATCATAATTCTCCCTCCTCTCTCTCTCTCTCTCTCTCTCTCTCTCTCTATATATATATATATATATATATAATTTTTTGGTGAACAAAAAATGAATATTTTGTTTATATTAAAATATTATATAAACTTTATTTTAAATTAAATATATTTTATTGGACTCATATCATCCATTCCACTTTTGAGTTTTCAATTTGACTCGACTCAATAGACATCAGGTTTCTCATTTCTTTGTAAGGATTATGTTGTCTATGTTGTGTTAGACACCTAAGTTGCACTCAACGGCCATCCCTTCGGGCTATAGGATGAGTCAGGATTCAAGTTCTTGAAGAGTTGGTCTCAAGTACATGACTAACTTCTACGTTGAAGAAAATGCATATTGATAATAGTAAGATATATTATAATATTTGAAATGTTGTGTCCCATATTGAAGAGTTGTAATAATCACCTCTTATGTAATACTTTGAATTTTTTATTCATATATTGAGAAAATTAAATATTAAGAAAATTTTGAAAGTGGGATTTATGATAAAATTTTAAGATTTTTCTAGTCATTTTTAATAAAATCTGACTTCACCATTGGATTCAAAATGATCAAAAAATATATTTTAGCCTATAAGCACACTTAAATAGGAGTCCGAACGAAAACGTTGCAAAATCCTCAATTTTTGGGTCGAATCGAGTTAAGTCGATTGAACCTTGTCTCTTTTATTTAATTCTAATTTCTTTTTTGGTGAGGTTTTTTTTGTAAGAATTGAGGACTTTTTGTGATTTAGATCTCTTTTGGTTGTCAGAATTGACCATTTTTTTCCTGATTGGTTGTTTTTGTAAGAATCCAAGACTTTGTTTTTAGGGTTTAGTTATTATTCTCTCTTGATTTGCATCAAATTGATTGTTTTCAATATATATATATAAAAGGTTTGTTGAAAATTAAGTTTTGATTAATCTAAAACATAAAAAATTAAATAAAATTGGAATTTGAGAGATTTGGCTCTTTCTCTATTTCAAAATTTTCTAGAGCCATAGAATTCGGTTAATTGAAGTGTATTGATGTCCATTACAATAAACATGTTCTGTATTGGTTTGAGATGAAATTCCTCAAGAAAATATCTCCATGTTTAGTTATATCATATGAAATATGAAGAAAATGGTGTTTGGTTGGCTTGGATGGGCAATTGCAAATTTGATACATGCTAGACTCTAAAATTAAGAACATAAACCCTGAATAGATAAGATCCTATTCAATTGCATTTAAAAATTCTAACAATGAGACAGCATAATTTGAAAAAACACGATTGGAAATTAGATTGCATAATTAATTATTGGATCCTTTACTCCAAATTTATAAAATATGAGATCTTGTTTTAATCTTCAGAAATTTCAAAAGTTTTAGGAAGAAATCAATTTATCCTAGAAAAAGTCTAATCTAATCATATCAATTCTGGGTGCATCAATGACACTTAGATCCAGTGATTCCATTTAACAAACCAAAAGCAAAGAAAAATTATAAATGATAAGAGATGCTCTTCAAGGGGAACTAAGAGAATTAGAAGGAGGATTTGGAGCAATTGAGAAATACTAGTAATGACTAAACTAATAACCATAGGGGAAATGTGTTTCTTGGAGGGGAACGGAGAGAGTTATTATAACTAAATAGCGGCATTGAAGTTATTTATTTATTTTTTAACTTTGGTTGGGGCACAGAGAAAGTGGCATTGAAATCATCATCACCACTCAACACTTTGGTCAAACAACTATAGGCCCTTCAAAAGGACTTTGTATGTCTGGCTTAAGCTTAGGGAGTTATGGTGACATACTTTTAGTTTGGGAGGTTTAATCACTATTTATGGCTTCAATTGCTGCATTATAATATGTATTTTATTGTAAAACACTGACAACTATGAAAGAACAAAAGGGATTGAAATCAGAAATAATGAGAGAACGACACAAAATTTATATGGTTTTATAAGATTGCCTACGTCTATTGATGAAGATTATGTCATTTCACTTTTACTTCGAAAATTCGGGTTACAATCACTCAATCTCTCTTCCTCTCTGAAGAACATAAATTGCATCATAGAAATCTTAAACGAGTTTACTATAAATGAATATGTAAATTGTACAAAGATGAAATGACCCTAAGGTAAATAGTCACGAAATTTCTCCTCAATGTATAATCTTTTTTGCCAATATAATGCCACTAATAGAATACAAACATTTACAATGAGAGAGACAAATGGTTATGCATTTGTTCATCACAGTGATTAAAAGCCTGACCCAGTTGTTGGGTCTGACTAACTTCCATCATGTTTTGTAGTAAAGCCAAGTTTGGTTCAAATAAAATCAAAATATTTGAAGGGTGGTTCTGTGATTTGAGATTAGAGAAGTCCTAATATATGTAATGAGATCTTGTTTCACTTTGACTCCTAATGGATTTTCTTACATGATTTTGCTAATGATGTCACTTGTATTTGTTGTATCTTCTTTCTGTTAATAGCCTTCACAATGCTACATAAAACCCTAAGGTTATAAATGAAACGTAAGAGAAGTGTATTCTTTCATTCTAAGAGCAATACACACTTTAAGCTAGATAATGGCGAGGACATTTGATGGTCTTTTAGCACAATAATGCTCAATCTCGAATTCTCAATATTCCATTTGATTTTGTGAGGGCTATATATTAACTCTGGCTAATTCTGTTTTAGAAAAATCCTATATCAAAGTTGGCAATAAGGTACTTGATGAATCAATGCCAAGGTTCCTTTAATGTTTGAGTTGTGCCCTAGAGGCAAATTTTTGTAACCAAATGAGTTGTCATTTGGCTGTATAGCCGAAGGGATTGCTGTTCTTGAAGAGATTATAGTCATGGATGTACCTACATTTATTGATGAGATTTCTAAAACAGAACTAACTCAATAGCACAAAACAGCAACATCAAAAAATGTCTCTCAAGTATGTGAGTTAGTATCACAATTAATTATGTTTAGAGCCTTGTTGAGTTATGTGAAACATGAGTTGAGCTTAGATTAGAATAACTCAACTTAACTTAGGTTAGGTTGAGCTCGATTTGAGGGTTCGAACCCAACACAACCCAAACCCGAGGCTATATAAAATTATATAAGTATTTTATATAAAAAACATATTTTTATTTATTTTAGAATTTTTTTGTTTAATATATATATATATATATGGGAAATGTTCAGCACCCAACCAGTTACCCAACCATTTGCCCAACATTTTTGTCTTACATGGGTTACAAGTTTTGGAATGGGCTAATTTTTGGTGAGAATGATCTCTATGGTGAGGAGATCATCCTCACCAAAAATCAGGCATTCCAAAACTTCAAACCCCATCACAAATGCTTTACAAAAAATGGATGGTACATGATTTTTCAACTTGTAAACATGGGGTTAGAAGTTGTGGAATGGGCTGATTTTTGGTGAGGATGATCTCCTCACCAAAAATCAACCAATTCCAAAACTTCTAACCCATGTAAGACAAAAATGGTTGGGCAAATTGTTGGGTAAATGGTTGGGTGCCGAACGGGGACCTTATATATATATCCCATTCACCACCCTACGCTTTACCAAACATGTTTTGTCCTACTTGGGTAAGAAGTTTTGGAATAGGCTTATTTTTGGTGAGGAGATCATCCTCACTAAAAATGAGCTCATTCCAAAATTTCTAGCCCCAGTTTACAAGTTGAAAAATTGTGGACCGTCCATTTTTTGTAAACCATTTTTGATGGGGTTAGAAGTTTTGGAATGGCTGATTTTTGGTGATGATGATCTCCTCACCGTAGAGATCATCCTCACCAAAAATCAGCCCATTCCAAATCCTCTAACCCATGTTTTGAAAAATGTTTTGCCAAAATGTTTGTTGCTGAACATTTCCCATATATATATATATATATATATATGGGGGGCATTCAAGGGCCAACTTTTTAGCAAACTTTTTGGCAAAACATTTTTCAAAACATAGGTTAGAGGTTTTGGAATGAGCTGATTTTTGGTGAGGATGATCTCTACGGTGAGGAGATCATCATCACCAAAAATCAGCCAATTTCAAAACTTCTAATCCCATCAAAAATAGTTTTAAAAAAATGGACGGTCCATGATTTTTCAACTTGTAAACATAGGTTAGAAGTTTTGGAATGGGCTGATATTTGGTGAGGATTATCTCCTCACCATAGAGATTATCCTCACCAAAAACCAGCCCATTCCAAAACCTCTAACCTATGTTTTGAAAAATGTTTTGCCAAAAAGTTTGCTAAAAAGTTGGCCCTTGAACGCCACCCTATATATATATATATATGGGTCCCGTTCGGCACCCTAAGTTTTACCACACACTTTAACAAACGCGTTTTGTCTTACATGGGTTAGAAGTTTCGGAATGAGCTGATTTTTGGTGAGGATGATCTCTATGGTGAGGAGATCATCCTCACCAAAAATCAGCTCATTCCAAAACTTCTAACCCCATCAAAATTGATTTACAAAAAATGGACGGTCCACAATTTTTCAACGTGTAAACATGGGGCTAAACATTTCGGAATGGGCTGATTTTTGGGGAGGATGATCTTCTAATCATAGAGATCATCCTCACCAAAAATCAGCTCATTCCAAAACTTTTAACCCATGTAGGACAAAAAACGTTTGTTAAAGTGTGTGGTAAAACTTAGGGTGCTGAACATTTCCCTATATATATATATGGGGAGTGTTCGGAGGCCCTAAAAAGAGACAAATATTGTGCTAAACATTTTTCAAAACATGGGTTAAAAGTTTTGGAATGAGCTGATTTTTTGTGAGGATGATCTCTATGATGAAAAGATTATCCTCACCAAAACTCAGCTCATTCCGAAACTTCTAACGCTAATTTATAAATTGAAGAATCGTGGACCGTCCTATTTTTGTAAACCACTTTTGATAGGGTTAGAAGTTTTAGAACGGTCTGATTTTTGGTGAGGATGATCTCCTCATCATAGAGATCACCCTCACAAAAAATCAGCCAATTCTAAAACTTTCAACCCATATTTTGAAAAATGTTTGGCACAATATTTGACTATCTTTAGGGCCTCCAAACGCCACCCTATATATATATTGTTAATTAAAACAAAATTCGGCTTGTTCATCTAGCTCAACCACCCAACCTACCAAAAACTACCTAACTCGGACTAACCCGAGTTTACAAGCTCAAGCTCGGGTTATATAAAGATTAACTAGAAATTCCATCTTGGCCTCTCTTTTTGAGACCCTTGGAAGTGAGGTTAATTTGTTTTATATTTCCCATATTGGTTTGCCTCTTAGAGTATCTTATTGAAGAAAAGTGATTTGAGGTCCATTCATTGAGAAATTGAGTACAAAAATTGCATTTAATTTTAACTTTGTCAAATTGATATGGACTCGTTACAATTGCATAGATGGAGTAATTTAAGTGTGCATAACCGTAAGTTTATATCATGAATAGTTTTAATTTGGGTTTGTTTGTATTTTTGGTTGCTCTGTTTTCTTGTTTGGTTTTCTGTCAACTAATTCTAAAAGCAATTAGTTGTTAAAGGACAGTGTAATAAACCATTGAAGTAATAAAATAAAGATGTTTACATGGGTTTGGGAACAAACTACAATTACACTAACACCAACCTGTATACAAAGAAATGAACTAGAGACTATTTGAAGTAATAAAATGAAGATGTTGACCTGATGATGTTATAAGGTCTTTCATATATGTTGGCTAGAGAATATTTAATGTCTAATTAAGTAACAATTTAAGTGTAGGTCACAGTAACTGGTGCAAACAATGAAGCCAAGGCAGCAAAAATTGCACGTTCAGTGGCATCTTCTTCACTTGCCAAGGTACGAGCTTCATTACCATTTTTTCAATGCAATCAGCATATTGTTTCAGTTATTCTAATTTCCACTTTGTTTTGAAATGTTATCTTAGGCTGCAGTATAGGGAAGATATCCAAATTGGGGATGCATTGCTTGCGCTGCGGGCTATGCAGGGATCCCTAGAAAACAATTTCTCAGCAATTGACTCAAACCCCATGGAGTATTCATGTCTATAAATGTACTAAAACCTAGTTATTAATGCATAGGTTCAAGCCTATTATTTGATCCAACAAATCTGTTTATCTATTTAATTGGGGATTTAAATGTAGAGATGTCTAATTAAGGATCCTATCCAATTAAGACCCATTCCATTAAGATAACAGATCAGATCCTGAGTGAATTAAAGCAATTCGTTTCGAACAAATTCTTGATAAAATCAGATCCCTTCTGAATCTCATCCATTGACATGCCTATCAATGTTTAATTTGCTGGCTAACTTCTTTCGGAATGGCTTCGTAAACTATGGCATCGAGAACATAGGTGAAGACACTTGAATTAACAACACAAATACCTTACTTGTAATCAATTTACATCATAAACAACAATCTCAAATCCACACTCAAAACAAACTGAGGACCTGATTATGATCTACAACTCTCTCACTTTCCGGGGACGAAGTTGGTGGCATAGGCCCAGGCATTGTTGTTGACGGGATCGGCAAGGTGATCAGCTAGGTTCTCCAAAGGTCCCTTGCCAGTCACAATTGCCTGAACAAAAAACCCGAACATGGAGAACATAGCTAATCTCCCATTCTTGATCTCCTTAACCTTCAGCTCGGCAAAAGCTTCGGGATCTTCTGCGAGTCCAAGTGGGTCAAAGCTGCCACCTGGGTACAATGGGTCAGTAACCTCACCAAGTGGCCCACCAGCAATACGGTAGCCCTCAACGGCTCCCATCAAGATAACTTGTGTAGCCCAAATGGCTAGAATGCTTTGAGCATGAACCAAGCTTGGGTTACCCAAGTAGTCCAATCCACCTTCACTAAAGATTTGTGCACCAGCCTTGAACCACACAGCCTCACCAAACTTCACCCCATTGCGGGACAACAGTTCAGGGAAAACGCACCCAAGGGCCCCAAGCATGGCCCATCTACAGTGAATTACCTCGAGTTCACGGTTCTTGGCAAAGGTTTCTGGGTCGGCGGATAGCCCGGCCGTGTCCCACCCGTAGTCACCAGGGAATTGACCAGTTAGGTAGGATGGAGGCTCTCCTGAAAAGGGACCCAAATACTTGACACGGTCTGGGCCGTACCATGGGCTTCCCGATGGTATAGGCTTAGGCCTTCCCGCCGTCTTCCGCATGGTGACCCTCCCTTCTCCTAGAAGCTCAGACGCAGACGGGGCGAGCTTCACCGCCTGTCCAGCAAATGAGGGAGAGGAGAGAGCCATTGAAGCAGCCATGGAGATCGAAGGATTGAGAAGAAGAGAAATGAATAAGACTCTTGTATACTAAGATAGGTGTTTGTGATGGTTGCTGTTGGGTTGAATTAATAGGGAGAAGAGAGAAGAGGATCTTTATCCATGGATATCTAAATCCCTATTTTCATTGGTCACTTGGGTCTAAGTTTCTTTGGAGAATCTGCCTATTTGGCACTCTTTACACCACCAATTCCTAAGATAGTTTATATAATCTTCACCAATAGAAGCCAAGGTTTTGATTTCATTCTATTGGCTCTAACCAACGTGGATGGCTCAGGTGTTGCTTTGAGATTACACTCATCTATTTCAAATGTTTATTTTATGGACCTGAGATCCATCATCCTCAATAGACCTTATCTTCCCTACCATGTATTTGGCATATGTGCCACTTGTTTCCTTGAGATTTCATACACACCAATAAGAACAAAATGCGACGGGCTCTGTAACTCATCATCCTCAATGTGCTCTTTTTTTTTTTTTTTTAATAACTATAATTGGCCTACAATTCAACAATTAGTATTGATCATTCAATTCATAAAAAAAATTGTTAATAATTTTGAAAATCCCTAATCTGTCTGATTTATCCTCAAATTTTAATTAGTAATCAAATCCTAAAGCAGAAGTAGGATTTGCAAAACAAAAGCATCAACTTAAAACATATGTTATAGTTTAGAATGGCTAAGGAATGTCATATGATGCATAGTGAGATGTAAACGTTTAATGGAAAATTTTAATGTTAGCAACCTCCAATGTTATATTTTGTTTTTGGAAAAATCTCTAAACAAATCTCCACCAAGGGGGTGGCTGAATGGTTACCGACTTGGGGGTCAAGGAGTCTGCTCCTTCTTTGGTCTCAAGTTCGAATCCCACTACCCATAAAAAACCTTGGTGGCCATGCGTTGTTTCATGTAAGTGGGGTAAAGCCTGGGGCGTAGGGACTAGTCTGGTGGGGCGCAAGCTGGCCCAAATGCCCTTTGTTATAAAAAAAAAAAATCTCTTATTTTTTATCTGTTAGCGGAAAAAAAAAGTAAGGCTTTTTTAAGTTTTATTATGTAATGGAATTTTGTAAATAATTTTTTTGAAAGCTTTGTCTAATCATCTACCCTCTAGAAAGTCGACAAACAAAAGATAAATAAACTTCAGTCCATCAATATTTTTTGTCTATATACTACTATTAGTAGTACTACTTGTAGACATGAGAAATGTTCACCTTTGGACCTCAATGCTACGTTGTTTGGAGTCGCCACCATTCTTTTTTGTAAATGGGTGTGAATGGGCACCCGAATCGATTCTTTTGAAAACCATTTTTTATGGCATTGTAGTGACTCTCAATCATGGAAAAGGTATGGTCTACCTAAAATCTAAGTAAGGGGATTCGATTAGAGAATGGGGAAGGTGTTAAGCACCCCATTCTCTCCACCTAAGGTGGTTACCTTTAGATTTGGCCATTTTTGAAAAGGATTAAAATAACAAGTAGAATGCATGAGATGCATGAAGTGGGTGGGTGTATATAGTGTGTATGTACCTCATTGGAAGAGGTTTTGATGTTAGTGTTGACATAAGAGATATCTTATGGAAAAAGACATTCTATGGAGTCAACACACTTTTGCATGAGTTGAAATGTTGGTTTATGATTTTAGAGAAGTTCCATGAAAGGAGTTCTCTTAGATCTATAACCTTAATGCATGCATGTTTAGCTAGAAGCTTAGTGTTTTAACCCCATCAAGAGAGTTACACATTTCTTCATCATAGCCAACATGTGTGATGTGTGTGCATAATGTACATTATGGTGCATGATATGAGAATGGATTTAAAAGGGCTTCAACCTCCATCCTTTCGACCAAACCGCCTCAAGCATTCCATGCCCAAGGTTGAGGTTCAATTTACTCGGGATGAAGGAGAGTTCTCCATTACATCCTAAGGATTTCTAAAAAAGAAAAGAGAGGATTAGAAGAAGAAGATGCAAGATGAAAGAAAATAACTAAATAACTACTATCCCACCTTGTCCCCTTGGAGGTCTTGAATGAACTTGAGCTTGAAAAGTGAAC